>NW_007727326.1:354990-355967 GCF_000696425.1 Galeopterus variegatus | reverse complement strand
CGCTGCGCTCCCAGCGTGCTGCACTCTCCCGAGTGCGCCACGGGCTCGGCCCGAAATTTCTTTTATTATTTGATTATCCCTTCACTTTCATGGCTTCAGTTCTCTCCTTCTGAAATTCCTGTTAGTTGGGTATTGGCTTTCTGAGATCTAGTCTCCGCCTCTTTTTTAATCTTTCCTCATTTAAAAAATCACTTCGACATTTTAATCTATATTCTGTGTCATTTCCTAGACTTTATTGTCTAGATCTCCAATTTGGTATTCCATTCTTCTCTTCCATTCCAGCCCTTTTATTAAGCTCTTCATTTCAGCCAACATGTTTTTGGTTTCTGAGAATGTTTTCATTCTCTGCTTGCTCCCTTTTTTCAATAGTGAGCTGCTTTTGTTTTACAGAGACAACATCCTCCCAATGAGGTAACATCAGGTCTCTTCTGTTTCCTGCATCTTCTCTGTTTTTCCTTTAAGTTGCTTTGTCCACCTTGATCCTTCTCTTTTATGTAGTTTGTTTTCCTAAACACTTGGTAATCCTCAGAGAGCTGTTAGAATGTTTGAATAAATAACTAGGTTGATCAGTAGCTTGGCCGGGATGGTTTTTTCCCCCTTCTGGTTGCACAGGTCCCTTGGAAAATAGGTCTCCTCCCTGAATGGGAAGGGGTTCTGGTGTCTGGGCAAGGCTTAATGATGGGGAGCTCTAGTGCAAGCGCACACCCCGCCACTGTGGCTGAAGCAGGAAAGGCTTTCCTCTAGTGTGAGGAGCCCTAATGCACAGGAGTTTTGATATATGAGATCCCTCCAACTGTAAACTCATCAAAATTGCACATTAAAAATAATAAGACTTGGGCCGAGCCCGTGGCGCACTCGGGAGAGTGCGGCGCTGGGAGCGCAGCAGCGATCCCGCCGCGGGTTCGGATCCCATATGGGGATGACCGGTGCGCTCACAGTGCTCACTGGCTGAGCGCGGTGCGGCTGGTCTCAAAAAG
>NW_007727326.1:347624-354468 GCF_000696425.1 Galeopterus variegatus | reverse complement strand
AAAAAAAAAAAAAAAAGGTGAAGATAGCTTAATAGAAGGAGGTAGGAGGTAGGGTTTAGGCTTCTGAGTTATGAAAATGAGAGAAAAATGCATGGAGAATAGGGTGAATTGGGGAAAAACCCCCTCCAAGACAACACAGGAGACCAGGAGCAGGAGAGCAGGTGCCTGGGGGTTGTCTCCAGGACCACGTGTCTCTGAGTTCAGCTTCCCCTGCATTCAGCTGCTGTGACTCGGAGGCACAAAACAGTGTGTGAGAAAAACGGGGCCTAAATCCATGGGACTGCCCCGTTATGCTGCCAGCCTGCTCCTGGGTGTCAGTCGTGTCTGAGGAAAGCCGTGATAGAAACACACTGGGGTAGAACAGACCATGCTTTACTCCTCAGTGGAGGCCTTTGCTTTTGTTTTTTCTTTTTTCCCTGAATCTGTTGAGGAGATCCGGAAGGGCATGTCTCCAGAAATGCCTGTGGAACCCCCCGTTTTATTTCGAGAGTTGTTCTCATGGCTTTCCTGGGGGTGATGGCCAAGGCCAGCTGTTCTGTATATTCAAGAAGGGGCTGGGACAACCGGCCCAGCTATTTTTCAAGCAGTTTCAATCACCCCACAACCTCCTTACTTTCACGGGGGCTTCTCTGAGTTTCTGTTGAGGGGAGGGGCTCTGGCTTCAGCAGCAAGTCTCGCAGGCCTGTACTGAGCTGTGGTCCCTGCTCCGGCTTCTCCATCAATTGGATCCCGTTTACCTGTGACCTTTCAGATATTCCTTAATGTTTCTGGCCCACGGATAGCATCCTTTCCTACTTCCTTCTGATAAACGTGGATTTATTTTCTGACACTTTTTCCAGTAGGATTTTGGTATGGAGAGAAGTTAAATTCTGTCTGCTCCTTCTGCATCTCAAATTGAAACTCTCTCCACAACTCTTTTTCTTTTTGACTCTGGCTGAGTATTTTCACAATTTTGAGCCTCTATTTATTATCTAAAAAAATGGGAATAATAGTAATATCAGTCCTGCCTACCCCATAGGGTTTGGGAAAGATGGAAGGATGTGGGAATGATCTATGAATAAAAAGAGCAGCACAAATTTAAGTTGCTGTTGGAAGTTAACTTATGGAAGAGAACCCCCTAATTTGGCAGATGAGAAAGTGAAGCCAAGAGACTGGAAGAAATTTTTGCCCAAGGTTACCCAGACACCCCCAGCCTCTTGGCTCCTGGGTCCCCTCTCTTTCCAGGCCCTGTTTCTTCACAGCCTGCTGACGGCCGGGGCTGCAGTGCTGGGGGCAGAGCAACTGAGAATTCAGAAGGGGCAAAGATGGCGTCAATAATTCAGTGATCGTAGACCACGAGCCATTACATTTTCCTGATCTGTTTCATTGTATCTGCTATGCGGCCTTAGTCACTTAGTTCAGATGCAAACCAGGAAATTCCCTCACTACAGGAGCTGGCCGCTGCAGCCCCTCAGAACCCAAGACCATGAAAGCATGGCCCTTGGGCCCAGCTGGACATCCGTCCTGAAAGGTGGCTAAACAGGGGTTCACACCACAGCAGGTGTGAGTGTCAAGCCTCCCTTTCTGCTCCGGTTCATCACTGAGCCACTAACAGAGGGTGACCATCACCTCTCAAGCACAGGATACAATCACAAAGGACCTCAACTTTAGATTTTGCTGCTGTCTCTGGTGATCAGCAAAGATATAATGTGTTGGGCAGGGGTGAGGCTTTCAAAGGGTTAATTTGTTCCATGTAAACATTAACAGTTACCACTATTTCTGACACTCTTTTGCCATTTTTACATTTCTTCATATACTGGGAGCCTCATAATCTAGCGATGACTCAGACCTCACATAACTTCTGGGAAACTATGAATGTTCAACTTCAGGATCATGCTGTTTAGAATCCTAATGGTGGTGAGGGCATCTTTACAGATGGAAATAGAGGCTCAGAGAAGAAGCTGGTCTTGGTCAAAGACACAGCCAGCTGGCGGCCAGGTGGGCTTAGGGCCAGGTCTAGCAACTCTCAGTCCAGGGCCCTTCCTAGGGCCTGAGTCTTGGCAGGAAGAATTTCTCCCACCCCTGGATCATTGGAATCATCCTCTCAGCTACGCTGGGTCACTGTGACTTCTCACAATTCTAAATAGAACCAGACACTTTCCACACTATCCCACCGACTACACAGCTTCTTGAGATCACATTTCCAAGTGTGTCCCCCCACCCCCATCACAGCAGAGTGCAAAAGAAAAGCACAGGGGCCGCAGGTGAGATTCACCTCAGTGTCCCTGGCTCTGGAGGCTTTGGCCACCAGGAATGGCCTGGACTTCCCTACTCACTGACGTGATACCAGGGACAGGAAAGTACAGACAAAGCAGGACAAAAGTGAGAAGGAAGAGTCTTTGAATTGCTTAAGAATCCCAATAGGCAGCAAAGTGTGGTAGAAAGAATGCAGAGGGGCTGGCTCCGGATTCTGGATTATTACTTATCAGGTGTGTGCACAGGGGCAATCACATCCCCTCTCTGGTCCTCAGTTTCCTCACACATGAAGTGGGAACGCCAAACCTGAATCCATGGGCTTTTGTAAGTCTCTATAGTAATGATGGTTGTGAACTGCCAAAGTCCTTTGGACACTTCTATCAGTTCACCATTGCTGCATAACAAACCACCCCAAAACTTAATGGCTTAAAGCACCAGCCATTTATTATTGCTCAAGACTCTGTAAGTTCATCTCATCTTGTGATGTGCTGATCTAGGCTGGGCTCCCTCACATGTGTTATAACTGGGATAGGGTAGGAGGCCTAAGCTCTCTTGCCCTCCAGCAGGCTAGCTTGGATTTGCTCACAGGGTAGTTGCAGGGTTCTAAGAGAAAGCACAGCAGCACACAAGGTTGTAAAGTCTCATTGTAAAGGATGTGATTACAGGGAGAACTGAGGGATTGTGGCCTTCTGTGTAATTGAATCTATGCAACCCTCAGGCTCACATTCTCCTTAAGTGAGTTCAGGATAGACTGAGATTGTCATAGAAAGACAGTGCTGGTTGTGACTTTCAAGATAGGGGAAAGAGCTTATCCAAGGCCACACAGCTGCTGAGCAGTAGAGTTGTGGTGAGAAGCCAGGACTTCTAATGTCAAGTGCCATATGTCAAACCAGTCTCAATGCCACTTCTTTTATTGAATTTACTATGGGGAAAATCCAGAAGATAGTGACTTGGAGTGTTTACATTTGAGTTCCTTTGTTTTTTCATTTTGCAATTTCAGAAGGTCAAGGAGGGCTTGGCATTAGACTTTCGGGCCCTCCCTTCTGAAAGGAACTCCTGAGGAAGAAAGACAGGTCCTGGGATGAGACCCAGATTCAGATTCCATGGCTTGAAGAACTTCACTCTGGCAACTGTATCGTCTCCTTCCAGAGAAGTACATGGCTCAGGGAATTTTATTTCAGGCTTGTCCCTCTGCTTCTCATGCCAGTGATCCCACCCTACTGAAGAAAGACCCTCATCCCCTGTTGCCCAGACAATTGCTAGTCTCCTAACTGGTCTTCTTATCTTCAGACTTGCCTCCCACACCACTGCCCCAAGTCCATCTTGCAAATGCTGCCAGAGCAATCTTACTGAAGCTCGGCTTTAATGGTGTCATGCCACTGGGGAGATTACCTTCCAGGGGAGTGCACTGTCAGGCATGAGCTGGGGAGTCAGGCAGATCCAGGTTTGAATCTAGGCTCTGACACCAGAGACACAGGAACTTGGACAAACAATTTAAACACTCTGAGCCTCAGTTTCTTCATCTGTAAAACGGACATTACGAAAATCTCACTGGGTTTTGCAATCATGTAATGCGATGAATGAATATGAAGTCNCTTTCCACACTATCCCACCGACTACACAGCTTCTTGAGATCACATTTCCAAGTGTGTCCCCACACCCCCATCACAGCAGAGTGCAAAAGAAAAGCACAGGGGCCGCAGGAGAGATTCACCTCAGTGTCCCTGGCTCTGGAGGCTTTGGCCACCAGGAATGGCCTGGACTTCCCTACTCACTGACGTGATACCAGGGACAGGAAAGTACAGACAAAGCAGGACAAAAGTGAGAAGGAAGAGTCTTTGAATTGCTTAAGAATCCCAATAGGCAGCAAAGTGTGGTAGAAAGAATGCAGAGGGGCTGGCTCCGGATTCTGGATTATTACTTATCAGGTGTGTGCACAGGGGAAATCACATCCCCTCTCTGGTCCTCAGTTTCCTCACACATGAAGTGGGAACGCCAAACCTGAATCCATGGGCTTTTGTAAGTCTCTATAGTAATGATGGTTGTGAACTGCCAAAGTCCTTTGGACACTTCTATCAGTTCACCATTGCTGCATAACAAACCACCCCAAAACTTAATGGCTTAAAGCACCAGCCATTTATTATTGCTCAAGACTCTGTAAGTTCATCTCTTCTTGTGATGTGCTGATCTAGGCTGGGCTCCCTCACATGTGTTATAAACTGGGATAGGGTGGGAGGCCTAAGCTCTCTTGCCCTCCAGCAGGCTAGCTTGGATTTGCTCACAGGGTAGTTGCAGTGTTCTAAGAGAAAGCACAGCAGCACACAAGGTTGTAAAGTCTCATTGTAAAGGATGTGATTACAGGGAGAACTGAGGGATTGTGGCCTTTTGCTCACATTCTCCTTAAGTGAGTTCAGGATAGACTGAGATTGTCACAGAAAGACAGTGCTGGTTGTGACTTTCAAGATAGGGGAAAGAGCTTATCCAAGGCCACACAGCTGCTGAGCGGTAGAGTTGTGGTGAGAAGCCAGGACTTCTAATGTCAAGTGCCATATGTCAAACCAGTCTCAATGCCCCTTCTTTTATTGAATTTACTATGGGGAAAATCCAGAAGATAGTGACTTGGAGTGTTTACATTTGAGTTCCTTTGTTTTTTCATTTTGCAATTTCAGAAGGTCAAGGAGGGCTTGGCATTAGACTTTCGGGCCCTCCCTTCTGAAAGGAACTCCTGAGGAAGAAAGACAGGTCCTGGGATGAGACCCAGATTCAGATTCCATGGCTTGAAGAACTTCACTCTGGCAACTGTATCGTCTCCTTCCAGAGAAGTACATGGCTCAGGGAATTTTATTTCAGGTTTGTCCCTCTGCTTCTCATGCCAGTGATCCCACCCTACTGAAGAAAGACCCTCATCCCCTGTTGCCCAGACAATTGCTAGTCTCTTAACTGGTCTTCTTATCTTCAGACTTGCCTCCCACACCACTGCCCCAAGTCCATCTTGCAAATGCTGCCAGAGCAATCTTACTGAAGCTCGGCTTTAATGGTGTCATGCCACTGGGGAGATTACCTTCCAGGGGAGTGCACTGTCAGGCATGAGCTGGGGAGTCAGGCAGATCCAGGTTTGAATCTAGGCTCTGACACCAGAGACACATGAACTTGGACTAACAATTTAAACACTCTGAGCCTCAGTTTCTTCATCTGTAAAACAGACATTACGAAAATCTCACTGGGTTTTGCAATCATGTAATGCGATGAATGAATATGAAGTCTTAGCAATGTCCCTGGCACAGAGCAAGTGCTCAAGAAATTTTAGTTGATTTTACTACTATTGTCATTATTTCACGCTGCTGATGGCCAGGAAGTTCAGACAGGTGGCCTGTTGTCCGAGGCCCTCTGTGAGGCCCCAGTTGCCTCTCCAAGCCCACCCTCATGAACCCTCTGCTCTAATTCAGTGACCTCATTGTATTCCAAAGATGCCATCCACCTTCCCTCCTGCACAACTTCGTTCAGGCTGCTCTGTCTGTCTTCAGAGACTTTGATGCTGCCTTTCCTCTCACTGAATCCTGTCATCCTTCAAGGCCCAGCATGAGCCCTCCCCCTCCAGGAAGTCTCCCCTGACCACCTGAGTCCCAGGGACACTCTCCTCTCTCGCCTCCACCGAATTCCTCTCTGTGGTGCTGCTTTTCCTGTAGGGCCTGTGCTGGTTTGCTAGCTGTTCCAGCTCCTACTGCCACATGGCAGACCATCCCCTAACTTTCTGACCTAAAACAACAACAATCACGTTATCATCCCATGGTTTTTGTCAGATGGCGACCGGAGCTGCAGTGGCAGGGGCTGGAGTGACTGGAGGCTGTTCAGGCATCTCCCATTTCATGGAGTCTCAGGGTCTTTCTGTGTGGAAACTCCGTGTGGGCTGGTTTGGGCTTCCTCACAGCATGGCTGCCTCAGGACAGCCTGACTGCTTCCATGGACGTGCAGGGCTCCAGCACGCAGGGTGTTCCGTGAGCAAGGAGGGAGCTGTGTCCCCCTTTATGACCCATGTTAGAGTCACTGCTGCCATATTCTACTACTTGAAACAGTCACTAAAGCCTGCCCAGTTTTGAAGGGGAGGGAACATAGACCACACCACTCAATGAATAAAGTGTCTAAATTATTTTGTAAGAGTGTGTAGGATGGGAGCTTTTGCTGTGGCCGTCTTTGGAAAGGATACTCTGCCGCACCAACCTCACGTGGTGCTTTGCATCCAAGAGATGTGGAAAAAGGGGGAGTTGTGGGCACAGACTCTGGAGTCACGCTGCTCTGGGTCAAATTCTGAGCCCTCCACTAATCAGCTGTATAGCTGGGCAAGTTTCATTTACTGCCCTCGGTTTCCTTCTCTGTAAAATGAGGATCATAGCAGTCCCTACTTTCTAGGGTAGGTATGAAGATTAAGTGAGTTAATGTAGAAGAAACATCTAGAATAACACAGTAAGTGCCATATCAGTGTCTGCTGTTATTGCTCTTGATGTTATTAGAATCATCAATGGACAATCAATATTTAGTGATTGTTTAGACAAAGATTTCAAGAAGAGGAGGAAAACATCACTATTATATATTCCCGAATAATTGTAGAGCT
>NW_007727326.1:342000-346330 GCF_000696425.1 Galeopterus variegatus | reverse complement strand
GCCCCAAGGGAGAGGCACAATGGGCTGCCACCAGCGTGGGAGGCTGCTCAGCCCTGACCCTCGTGGCACGGTGGGCTTTAGCACCCCGGCCTCTTTGTCTGCTAGGAATGGCGCCTCCCCAGGACTGAGGGGTTCTTGTTTTTACACCAGATCTAGTTTATGTGCTTCTCAGAGCTGCTCAGGCTCACCTGTCCTCTGGGCGCTTGTTCAGTGGAGACTCTTGGCATCTCATTCTAAAGACAACCTGCCATCTCAGCCTCCCCTGGGCTGAGTGCCCAGTTTCAGCACAAACTCCATGTGCCCAGTGTGGCAGGAGCCATGGTGGCTCTGGTGCTCACCTGTGACCTGGATAGACCACAGAGACCCTCCTATCACTTGGGGATGAGATGAAGTGCTATGCCATGGCCTACAGGATTTGGCTTTCCCAGAGGCTGCCTAGAAGGCCCCCAAACAACTCAAATTGGCAGGGGAGTGCTAACTCCCTATAAGCTGACTTTGACCTTGGAGAGACAGGAGATAGGTAGGAGCCAGAAGATAAATTCCTCCCTTCCTCCCCACAGTGGCCTGTTTCCAGGCTCAGCGATTCCACACAGCCTGTCTGCAAGACATCCCACACAGCCCAGAAACCAGCCGTGGGCCCGTGGCCGGCTCAGTAACGCCCACCTCGTGTTTGCGCTTCCTCCTTCCCCGCCTCGTTTCTATTTTTTCCTTTACTCTTGCCATCCTGGGATTGCACCTCTTTAAAAAGCCTTAGCACATAAGCTGTGCCTCAGGCTCTGTTTTCTAGGAAACCCAGGCTAAGACAGTTACAAAGGGCCAAGGCCAAGCTTTTACTGGCTTCTTGGGACAACGATAAAAAAGAGTAGGGAAAAGGAACATGAGAAAAAGCGGTAGAAGGTGAGACGTTCCATCTAGAACAGGAGCGATTAAAGGTGGTGATGCTGTTGGCAGTGGTTGGGGATGGGTTATGCATTCCACATAATGACCAAAGAAGAGGGTATGTGTGTGGGTGTGGGTAGGGGAGTGAGATGACCCTAGGACTCCCAACTCTACACCTCGGTTTAGGACTCTGTCATCTACTGTGATCGTTTCCCACCTGAGCTCTCTGCTGCAACTGCTGCCTGAGTACATCACTGCCCACTGGTGAAAGTCATCTTCCTAAAGTGCAAAGCTGATCAGGTCACTTCCCTGTTTAAACCCCTTCCATGGCTCCCCATTGCTCTGGGGCTAAAGTCTAAGTGTCTTAACCAGCAATCAATGCCTGCACTCTGGGGCCAGCTTCCCCATGCAGCCCACAAGCCGGCTTTAGGAGCTGCTGCCATTTGCCCAGAATCCTCAATTCCCTTGTCCCCTTCTCCAACTCTCCACACCTTGTGTTCCCTCCTCTGCCTGGTGACCTCTCCCTTATCCTGCAAAGTTCAGCCTCAATGTTGCCTCCTCATGAGGCTTCGCTGACCACTCTTGACTACCTGGCAAAGTGAGGGCCCCCCTTCCCTTTCTTAAGTGTCCCATGCCCTTCATATGCCTTTAGTGAAGCCCCTGGCATGGTCTCTTGTGATTGCTGATTTGCCTGTTCATCTACCTAGACTGTGAGATCCTTGAGGTCTTGTACATGGTAAACTCAGGAGACATGTTTGAATGAATGAATGAGCACCCTCCTTATGCCTTCCTCACAAGGTAGTCCTGCTAACTCATAGAGCCAGCCAACTCACACCCCCAGTTTGGGTGCAGGCATGCAACCCAGTGTCACTAATCCTATCCTCCTGTTCCCTACAAGATTTGGGTTAGGAAGTGTGAACCAGGGAGGTGTGTCAGGGTGCAGGTGAACTGATATTCCAGCACTAACGTCGCAGAAGTGTGCAGTACTTTGGCTGGCAGGGATGGACAGAGCCCAGGAATCCAATCCAAGTGTTTTAGAGGATTGGTGGAGGCATTTCAATGGAGGACTCAAAGCTGTGGTTGGACATTTCTGGTCATGTCACTTCCGTCTGGCTTTCTGGCCCTCTCAGAAACATGGCGAGCCATCTTATATCCTTTTCTGTTTAAACCAGCCAGAGTGGATTTCACTGTTTGCAACGAAGAGCCTGATCAATTCAACGAGAGGGAGCAGAAAAGAGTTGAGTGGGCCGGTCAGATCCTAGGTTTGCCGTTTACCTAGTTGTCTGACCTTGAGCAAGTTACCTAACTTCTCTGGACCCAGATTTCCTCATTCATGAAGTAGAAATTGACAATAGCAACTATCCCGAGGGCTTGTTGAAAGGATGGAGTGAGTGTGGAAGTTATCTATTGCTGTGTAACAAAGCGCTACAACACTTGGCAATTTCACACAGAGATTTATTGTCATCTTCCCTAGTTCTGTGGATGGACAGGCTCAGCCCGGCAGTTCCTGCCTGGGAGTCTCCACGCAATTTCAGTCACGTGGCAGCTGGGGCTGCTGTTGAGAAGCCGCAAGTGGCCTCCCATGTGGCTTGAGCTTCTCACAGCATGGTGAGGGCTCCCTGAGGCCAAGAACCCCAGGCAGAAGCCACAAGGCATCTCCTGACTCAGCCTCAGCAGTACTAGAACACCACTTCTACTGCATCCTAGTGTAATGTAATTATTTGGTCGAGTCACTCAGGCCAGCCGAGATTTAAAAATTATAATCCACCTATTGATGGAAGCACCAGCAAAAAATTGCAACTACTTTTAATCAGCCACAATGAGAAACTGCATAGAAACACAATGTCTGGCACACGATGTGTATTCAGTAAATATCAGTTTCTGGTTTGTCCCCTTTCTGCACTCATTCAACCTGTTTCCAACCTAGTGAGGCTGGGCACATCTATTCACCAGATTCCCCCAGACTTCCCAGGGATAGTCAGTTTGCAGAGGGACAGGCCGGTGGGGAAGTGGCTCTGTGAGTGATACAAACTGACGTGGGGCTTGATGCAGCAGGAAGACCCACCAGATTCCCCCAGACTTCCCAGGGATAGTCAGTTTGCAGAGGGACAGGACGGTGGGGAAGTGGCTCTGTGAGTGATACAAACTGACGTGGGGCTTGATGCAGCAGGAAGACCCAGGAGACCTGGATTCTAATCACTCCAGTAAGCTATTTAGTTGCTTTGAGCAAGTCCATTGCCCTCTCTGGACTCCATTTCCCCATTTGTCAAGTGGAGGGGTGTGGACTAGATGATCTCTAAGGCCCTTTCTGGCCCTGCAATTCTGGGATCCTACTAATGCACTGGTGTGTTCCTTAACACTGTTCCAGAGGACTAATGAACTAATGGCAAATATGTGGCACTTGTTGTTTCTATCCCCATTGCAGGCACTGTCCTGACCTTATCTTCAGTGTTACACCTGGGGCCAAGCTCTCGGAGGCGTCAGAGGTACCTGACTGCTACGTCAGCCCCAGCCTGACTTCCCCGCATGAGCTCAGCCTCTGGAAGTCCCTTTTGGAAGTGAAGTTTTGGTAACACTGAGGTGATGGGACCTCCCCATCTCTCCCCACTCCTCCTGGAGAACCTGCTGGGCTTTGCTCAGGTCAGATCACACTGCAGCCACCCGGTGCTTAGCCAAGGACCAGTCCAGTGTTTGTGCACGTTGAGTTTTCCAGTTGATTTCCTGGGAGCTTTTTGGTGTAGGGAAATGTGATTCTCAGCAGGCTGACAGCAGTTAGAGAGTTTTTAGACCTCACCCCCACCGTGAGTGGGAATGTTTCTGCCTCTGGAAATATGACCAAACCAGATGCTTTTATTGCTTAGGTTCTGTCTACCAGGAACCACTGGGCCATAAGGAATTGAGTGTATTTTCAATATGGGGTAGAAAAAAGCTTCAACACACAATGTCCCCTTCTAGCCATCCTCCTGGTGACTGTTTCATGATCATTGTTTGGAATTTAACATGAGCTGAGCCTTGAAAGGGGTGAAATTTAGCTAGATGCAGGAAGATGGGGGTGATTTGTAGGATAGGGGAAGGGGCACGAGGGACCAAAGGCCAGGTGGTGGACTGAGGAAGCCGTCTCAAGGGTAGTAAGGAGGCCAGCCTGGCGGCGGTAGGACACGCAGTTGGTGGAGGGGGGCACAGCGTTCAGACCTAGGCCCTCTCTGCTTCCTTGTATGAATTCATTCATTCATTCTTTACTGTGCCCCGGCTGTGTAAGGCAGGACTGGCTCCTGGGAACAGGATGGTGAACCAAAGCTGAAACCTTCTTTGCCTTACAGTCTAGAGGGGGAGACAGATGCCAATCAGATGGCCATGCCAACAAAGGTACAGTTTCAGCCGGGACTGGTGATGACCTGAGTGACATGTACAATGTAACAAGGCTTTTACTGGGGGGGGGGGGGGGGGGGGG
>NW_007727326.1:336493-341625 GCF_000696425.1 Galeopterus variegatus | reverse complement strand
GGGGGGGGGGGGGCAGGGAGGTCAAGGCAGGCTGCCCTGACATTCGCAGCATGACCTGGCAGAAAAGCTATTAACTGCTGAGAGAGGGGAGAGCATTCTTGGCAGAGGGAACAGCATTCACAAAAATCCTGGGCAGCGTGTCAGGCACTGGGGACCCAGAGTGGGGTGGCTAGGGAGGGCAGAGGGGATTTTTTCTCCATATTAACAAGCTGTGTCATTAACCCCAAAATAATGGGAAACAACTGTTGACTTTTAAGGCATGGCTATTGATACAATCTGAGCTGCATCGGGCAGTATTGCCCAGGCAGCATCGTGGAGGACAGATTGAAGGGGCAGCAGTGGGGAGAGGAGTTAGGAGGCCACTGCTTTGTCCAGGCAGGGGACAGATTCAAGTGTCAGAGATGGAGGTGAGTAGAAGGAGCTGAGAGATTTTTAGGAGGTGAAATTGCCACGATTTGGGGGGTGGAATGGTTGTGCAGGGTGAAGGAGGAGATGTTAAAGGCCATTTCCCATTTCCGCCTTGGGAATCTAGAGCTGGATGCTGCCACTTACTGAGCTGGGGAAGGCTGGAGGAGAAGGTGAGGCAGCAGGTTCGTTTTGGGAAATGGAAGCTTGAGCGTGGCTGTGAGGCATGCAGGAGGGGAAGGGAGGGGCGGGTAGCGCTTTGGGTCTGGGTGGTGACGAAGCTGCTGTGGTGAAAGTGATTGATGCGGGGCCTCCCCCACCCTCTCCAAGGAGGAAGCGGGTGGGATTAATTGAGAGGAGCAGAGGCAGGGAAGAGGAGCCCGGCCCTGGAGGGAGGCCACATTTACAGTCCAGGGGACACCTGGCCTGCAAAGGAGACCAGGAAGTAAACGCAGGTCCCAAGAATGAGTGGTTTACCTGGAGGGAATGGTGACCGCTGCCAGGTTCTGCTGGAGTCAAGAAAGTGGGCGCCAAGGATGTCTGGCTTTGCGTCACGGTGGCCTCAGCCAGGACGCTGCTGCTCACTCCTGGGATTCCTGCAACCTTCTCCCTGCCAGTCACATCCCGGTGTTCTCCTCAGGTCCCAGCGTGCACCCGCTCTAGAGCTCAGCACCTGACATGACCAGCTAGCGACCTTCTCCCTGCCAGTCACAGCCCGGTGTTCTCCTCAGGTCCCAGCGTGCACCCGCTCTAGAGCTCAGCACCTGACATGACCAGTGCTCACCTACACCCCCTGCAACCAGAACCAGGAAAGAACCTTCGATGGCTTCTATTTAGCTTCTTGGAATGAGGTTGTTTGGTATTTTTAAGCTCAAGTTGGAAAGAAAGTTGGGGTGGGGAGAGGGGACAATGAATTGCTGGAAAGTAGTGTTTTCCAGAGGAATCCATCACTGAATCCCACTCCCTTTGCCCCACTCCTGACTCCAGTTTCCCCCTTCTACCCTTCTTTCTCCCTCCCCCACCCCCTGCTCCCAAGGAGGAAGTGGAAACAGGGGTCAACATTTGCCTTTCAGATCTATGGGCTAGCATTTAGCAAAACCAAATATCTGAGGGCACCAACGAAGCCTGTAATCGTGCATGCAATTCAATTTACTTAAATTAGATCCAACTCAGTTCAATGCAACTCAGTCAAGTCAAATGGATCCAAGAAATTTAGGAAAGTCTACCGTGCTGGGCAGGTGGGAGAGAGGTGAGCACAGTGCCTCAGGGGCTGAAGTGATGGGTGTCTCGCAGGAGCTAGTCAGGCTACAGATGGCAGGGCCTTTGTGGCAGGCCAGATCTGGGCTCAAAGGGGCTTCCCTCAGCCACGAAGGAAGTGGGTCAGGGCCAGCAACTTACAGAACCAGCTTCCTGAGAAAATGACAGGCATCAGCTCTCAGCTGGGCCAATGATGCAAGGCAGCAGGAAGGACAGCATGGCACAGGATGCAAGGGGGGCCAGGCCCAGCCTGCACCTGCCTCGTTTTACATATACCTGTCTGTGGCTCACACCTGCCCCTTGCTGACTGCTTCTCCAGATGGCCAAAAAGGACCAAAGATCCTCCTGCTCCCACCTGATCTGTAACCAGTGGCTCCCAGGCCCCGAGACTGCAGCACCCAGCTGCTCCCATAGCTTCCTGCTTTCTGAGAGGCCAGACACAGTGGCCCCATTTTACAGATTAAGGCAGAGAGGTCCAGGGAGGCTACAGGGTCTGAGAGCCCTTCTGCAAAACCATGAGCTTCTTGAGAGCAAAACTGTGTCCTGTTTATCTTCTTGCCCCCTACCCGACCTGCGCTAAGTCAGTGCTACTTGGGTACTTACTGAACTGAGGAATGTATTTGCTCATGGCCACACAATGAATGGGGAAAGCAGGGTCTAAACCCATTATCCTTCCTCTACCTCCCCTTGGGGGCATGTCCATATACCTAATGGAGGCACAGACAAGGCAGCCAGGAACACAGGGCTCCCGCTGCCCAGAGACACTTAGCATACAGCATGGCAGAGCAAGCGCCAGCCCATGCCATGGATGAGCAATTGAGGTTCAGGAAACCAGATGATTCACCCACAGTCACATGGAGAGTTTGGTGGCAGGGACAGGACAGTCTCACGGACAGAGTGTGTTCTCTAGAGGTGATGAACTTGGGGCCTGTGTCTGTCTGTTTTTTACCAGCTGTGTGACTCTGGGCAAATGACTCGGATTCTTGAGTCCCAGTCTTCTGATGTGGGAAACTCAGATAATAGCCCCCATCTCCTGGAGCAGGGGCTGAGGATTCCTTGAGGCAGTGATGTGAAATGGCTTGTCCAGACCCTGTGTCACAGGGTGGGCACGTGATCCACGGGAACAACAGAAGACAGCAGGGAAAGCCGAGCAACACAAGCGGCTCGTGCGTGTCCAGCTCTCGCTAGGAGCAGGCACCGTTCCGAGCGCTTCACATTCATTAACTCATCTGTGAAACAGGAACTGTCAAGATCATTCCCATTTTACAGATGAAGAAACTGAGGCACAGAGTGAAGTCACATGCCCAAAGCCACTCAGCCGGGAAGCAGCAGAGCCAGAATACTCCAGAAGCAGCCTAGCTCCAGAGGTGGGGTCTCCAGGCCAGTGCCCTGCTCCCTTCCTCAGGCTGCTGCCTTGACCATCATGCTTCTTCCCCTTCCCCAGAAGCCACGCAATGAGGGAAACCCACCAGCAAGGCCCACCAGCCACAGTGCACTCGGAACAGCCAGGACCAGGCGTGGGAGCCAGCGCCTGCCGCCCCTCCTCCCTTACGGCCTGCTGGGGCTGGCCATGGGACAGACGAGGTGCCCAACTAGCCAGCCAGCTGTGCCCACCTGTCCTCCTCCAGTTAGGAGTCTGCAGAGGATTAAGCCAGGAGAGGACTATGGCTGAGTAACCTTGTGGCCACAAGCTGGTAGCCACACAAGGCACCTGCTCACTCTAGCCATTGAAAGGCTGGCAAAAAGGCACTAGACACAGAGGCTTTGTAAGTCTGTCCCTCCGGGCCCCACACTCCCCCTGCCCCTGCCTGCCCAGAGCTCCTGAAGCCTGGCCTCCACTGGGTCGTGAAATGTAAAGGTTCCTGCTCAGGGAGGAATCCACATATGTGCCTGGAGCAGGGTGGCTTTTGCTCCAGGGAAGACATCAGTGAACCTGACCACTCTCCTTATTAGCTATTCAGATGTGACCTGTGACAAAGCAGTGAAGTTCAGCTTGTCACTTACACTCATTTATTTATTCACCAAACGTTTCTGAGTGTCAGAAGGTGGCAGGGTGACAGAGTTAAACAGGACCCATCTGGTGGCTGCCCTCCTGGACCTCACGGGAGCAACCACGACGTAGCACCTGTGGGTGAGGAGTGTGATGAAGGAGAGTCAGATGCTCTGGGAGGGACGTCATTCCCAGAATGTGGCGCTGCTCTGAGTGGCGGGGGATACAGATATGATCTGGCCCAACTCCTTCCTTGGGTAGTTGAGGTCAAAAAGGGAAAGGGCTGTCCAAGGCGCCTCTGCAAGTTGGCCGTAGGGCTTCTGCATTTGAGCCAGAGCAGTTCTATTGCTTTCTGCAGTGCTGTGCCTCCCTCACCAGGACTCCTGGGCCTGAAACCTCTTCGCTGATTCATGTGACAAAGGTAACAGAGCAGTGGCTGGGGCCAGGCCCTCAGCTGAGGGCTGGGATGAGGAAGACAGGGCCATGCTGTTGGAGCATTTATTCAAGGATACATCAGGGACCAGCCCGGTAGGGAAGGCTCAGGCCCCTCAGGTCCCCAGGGAGAGAGGAGGAGGCAGAAATCCCATCTTCAGCCTACAAGGGGGTCTTCTCCCCAGCCAATGCCCTAACGCACCCCGTCCCACCCCCCAGGACTTGGCTGGACTTCTCTGCTGAGTAACAGCTGCTCTTTTCTCCTGAGCCCGCCCCACTTCTCGTGGGTGTGTCTGTGTAGACATGCCTCAGTCTCCTCACTGGTCAGAGAGCAATAGCATTGGAGTGCAACCCATGGAGTTGCTGGGGAGAAGGAGGTGGATGTGTAACAGTCAAGTGCTTGTGCAGAGCTGGACATGTGGGAGGGCTCTGTAAACATGAGATCTTCTTATTAATGGGCATGCTGCCTTTCTTCTGGAGCTTTCTGGGGGCTTGGCCCAGGTGCAGAGCAGTGCGTGGAGACTCAGGAACCCTGGTTCACATGTTGGCTGCTGCCCCTCTCCTGTCGGTGACCTTGAGTTAATCCCTTGGGCCTTCTAGACCTTGGCCTTCCTCCGCAGGATGATGCCTCTAGGCCTGGGACCCTGGAGCTCTGACCAGGTCACAGAGGCCTCCCCCAAGCCCTCTGTCAGGAGCAGAGTCTGGAAGCCACAGCTCACCTCCACCATCACAGCCAGACTCTCCAACTCAGAGTAGACAGAGCCTCCAGTGCTACACAGAGAGATTTAGCCCCCTTTGCACCTTGGCTGGCCACCTTGGGTCACCCCTGGAGGGAAAGGCCTGAGAAAACCTTCACACCCACCAGGACAGGCCTGGCTGCAACCCTGCCTGCCCTGCACGCTGAAGTTGCAATTTGTCTGTGGCTTCCCCGTTCCCCCTCTCTGGCCCCTGTCCCTGTTCCCTCCCATTCTCACTACTCTCCTGCAGTACTCAGATCACCAGGGTCCCATCTCTGATGATTCAGAACTTTTTTTTTTTGTCTTTTTCC
>NW_007727326.1:335000-336218 GCF_000696425.1 Galeopterus variegatus | reverse complement strand
GGAGCGCCGCCGCGCTTCCCAAGCGGCACACTTATCCAGTGCGCCACCGGGCCGGCCCATGATGATTCAGAACTTTAGACTCCAGTCTCAGATTGGTGAATCACAGGGATTTTAGAGATACATGAAGACCTCCCTCCCCCCCATTTTACCGATGAGAAAACAGGCCTGGGAAGGCCCTCAGGTTCCCAGCCTGGAGTCGCACTGGGGATTAGGAAGGTAACTTGCTTCCCCTCCCCAAAGCCTTTGAACTTTAAAGGAGGACGGAAAGGATGGGCAATGTGTGACCCAAAGTGTAATGACAAAGGGTCCACTGAGAAGTAAAGCTGCAATCCATACTCACAGGAAGGACTCATTTCTTTAATGCGCAAAGAACTACCCGGCAATAAGAAAAAACCAATAACCCAGTGAAAAATGGACAAAATGTAGAAAGACAGTTTTTGAAAGAATATATAAATGGCGCTTAAGTATATGAAAAGTTACTCAGCCTTACTCATAAGAGAAATGCAGATGAAAACTTCAATAAGAGACCCTCTTTCTACCATCAGGTTAAAAAGATCAAAAGACACTGAGGGTACAGGGGACAGGCGATGACACGTAGGACCAGCAGGGATGCGAGTCAGTGCCACCTCTGGGGAGGGCTACCGAGCAACACCTGCCAAAACCACACAAGCTCTGCCCTTTGACCCGGCACAGGCGATTCTGGGAATTTATCACGCAGGTAGTTGTGAAGCTCATGCTCCGTCATTCATTGTGGTGGTATTTATAAAAGCGGAAGATTGAAAATCACCTGAATGATTGTCAATAGGGGACTGATTAAATAAGCAATGCTGTTCATACGATAGAATTCTTCATGACTGCTAAGCAGAACAACCGCACAGATGACCGTAGCTACGTCCCATGGGAGCGAAGACCTCCCAACTGTGCCCAAGCAACCCACAGAATCATACAAAATATAGATTATCGTTTTAAACCACCAAAAGTGGCCTCTATATGTTCCTATAAGAAAAGGGTTCTGAGGCGTACTGATGTGCTACCATTTGTGTGACAAGAGGGAAAGAATCGACCCTCCCCACACTTGCGTTTGTGTTTGTGAATGTATGTCACAGCATATAACATCTGGAAGGCTCTATAGACACTGGTAAGAGTGGGACCTCCAGGGGAGGGGATCTGGGTGCAGGGAACTGGGCAGTGAAGAGCAGGGAGAGGAGGAGACTTGGC
>NW_007727326.1:332421-333931 GCF_000696425.1 Galeopterus variegatus | reverse complement strand
TAAGAAAAGGGTTCTGAGGCGTACTGATGTGCTACCATTTGTGTGACAAGAGGGAAAGAATAGACCCTCCCCACACTTGCGTTTGTGTTTGTGAATGTATGTCACAGCATATAACATCTGGAAGGCTCTATAGACACTGGAAAGAGTGGGAGCTCCAGGGAGGGGATCTGGGTGCAGGGAACTGGGCAGTGAAGAGCAGGGAGAGGAGGAGACTTGGCTCTCAGGGCACGTTTTTTTGTTCCTTTTGACTTTTGGCAGTGTGCCTGTATTTTCTGTTCTAGAGATGTAGATACTTGCACGAATTAATGAGTCACATGGGCTCATGGCACAGCTGCTGAGAGCTAGGCAGAGGCATACTGGGGTGTGAACCCCAGGCTGAAGCCCTGTCTTTGTGGTGTCCTGGGGGTTCCCACCGTCCCCCGGATCCCACCCACACAGGGAGGTGATCCATGAGCACCTGGGGCCCTTTGGGCCCTGTGGTCTTTGCTCTGCTGCGGTGGCCTCCTCTGGTGGGGCATACCAACTCCTGTGGCTGTAGAGTCCCAGCACCCATCAGGCCTTCTCTGCCATCATCTCTAAGTGTCTTTACATCCTGTGTTTGCCCTGTCCCAGGAGGGACTCAGACCCTCAGAGTGCCATAGCAGGGGGTCTCCAGCCCTCTCCACAGCTGCTGTTTGCCTTCAGTGTCTGAGCCGCTGCAGCCCTGTGGCCCTGGCCATAAACACAGACCTCAAGGGGTCATAGCTGTGGTGCCCTTGCTCAGAGCAGCCTCTGCTAATCTCAAAATTGATGCTGGAAGGGAGGACCAAGTAAGTCCTGGGCAGGCCATTTCCTGTCTTTGTGTTGGTCCTGGAACAGGACAATTGGAATGAGCCCATTCTGCAGATGAGGCAACTGAGCCCAGAGGTGTTCAGCCTGTTAGATGTGGTGGAAGGTACTTGGGCAGACCTGCTCTCCTAAGCCAGCTCCTCAGTCAAGTGACATTAGGCAAGTCACATAACTACTCTGTGCCTCAGTTTCTCATCTGTGAAGTGAGAGCAGTAAAATCTTGTTCCTGAATCGCTAGGCCACGAAGGCCCTGGATGAAAGCTAACCCTGTGTGATGGCTGATCCCTGCTGCCTCTTCCTGAACTCCACATGCCTGCTTCCCAGGGACATGAGCTCCCAGATGGTCATGCTTTTGCCTAAGGAGGTGCCAGCAGGGGCCTGGGGCAGTCAGACCGACTGAAGGAGCAGTAAGAGTATCAGTTCACGGGCACCAGGGTGACATCCCCCAGCAAGCATGAAAACCCCTTCCTTGCTATCTCCTTCCTCTTTAAATGATTCTGATCCAGAGCCAATCCCTGCTTGCCACTGATTGAGACCAGACCTCATCTGCAGAGAGCTCCAGGAGAGGGAAGGGTGCTATGGGGCTGAGTTTCCCCTGGGTCTTGTCCGAATAAAAATAACCAACTTACCACATCATCAGGTCCTGTTCAAGTACATGGGTTAAATGAGAGAAATGCTCACT
>NW_007727326.1:304791-331808 GCF_000696425.1 Galeopterus variegatus | reverse complement strand
CTTCCCTCCCACTCGTGTCAGCCAGGTGGGGAGTATGCAGAGAAGAGCACATTGTCCCATCTGTCCAGGGCGTTATCCTTTCCCAAAGCCTTTCAGGTTTTCGTCAGAAGCTCGCGAGGATGAAAGCAGGCCTTCGCCGCAGCCTCGGGCAGCACAGGCCTGTGCTCTGCTTGTTTGGCCACACGGGGCTTTAGATTTCAGATGACCCAGGCCATGTTAGGCTTGGTCTCCAGATCAGGTGGCCTCATGCCCACTGCCCTGCAAACAGGCTTGGCCACAGGGGGCTTTAGATTTCAGACGACTCAGGCCATGTTAGGCTTGGTCTCCAGATCAGGTGGCCTCATGCCCACTGCCCTGCAAACAGGCTTGCCCTGTGCCCTGTGTCACCTCTGGGGACTGGTGGCTGGGGCATTCATGTTCCTGACCCCTCTGTGTAAATATCAGGTCTCCCAGTCACAGCAGAGAGTCAGTAAAATGCACTTGGACGACCTGCTGAGAGCCAGGCCTCTCACCCTCCTTTGTTCATGGTGAGGAACCAGGGTTTGGAAAGAAGAAGTAACTTGCCCAGGTGACCCCCGTGCGTGGGAGGAAAGCCTCGACCTGGGACCTGAGCCCTGAAGACAGAGACTTTGCTCCCCCGACCTGTGCATGAGATGAGGGGGGCTGAACCTGGCCCTGTTCAAAATAACCTCCAGCCTCTGCCCCCCCATCCCTACCACCCCTGACCCCTGGGGCCCGGGAAAGGAAACCTTACCACCAGGTGCCCTTGTCACATTTTCCATGCTCATTTGCATGGGCCCCTCTCTGTGCTGAGGCCACTTTCACTCAGGGTCATTGTGGGGGTGGCCTTGGGCAGTGCTGCATGTGGCTGGATATTTGCTGCTGAAAGGCTGACCACAAAAGCCACACTCGAGGGTCCTGGTGAGGGGGTGCAGGGTCACATGGCTGCCTTTGTGGCCTGCAGCACCTGGTGGGAGGTGCTGGGGAAGGTTTTGGGGGCACCTCTCCTTCTCCTCCAGCCCCCACCCCCTTTTCCAGAATAACAGAGCAGTCACAGAGGCAGGAAGGATCTGCCCAAGAACCTGCCAGTGGCTCCTCACTGCCTCCCACGGCCAGTCTAAGTTCAGCCATGGTGGTTTCTAGGCCTTTCATGACCTGATGTTGCCCTTTGACCCTTTAGGCCAAACTGGTTTCTCCATCCTCTCTGACTCTTCCCACATTTTCATGTTTGCTCCATCCATTGCTCCTGGCTGAAACCCTGTCCCTCCCTCCCCTCCCATCTGCTCAAGGAAACACTGCCAGGATTCCTTTAAGCCAAGCGGGAGCTCCCTCTTGCCCAAGGGCTGACTTCAAGGACAGCCCCAACCCTTTTCAACCACCAAGTACCCTCTGCAATCTCCTCCCGCCCCCAGTGCCTCCACCTGGGCCACACTCCCTAGCACGGGTGATACAACTGATGGAAGCAGATTTGCAGAGGCTTCAGGAAAGGTCCAAGGGGGAGGCCACCCAGAATGGAGCAGGCCTGGTCTGTGAACTCCAATCACACAGTCCCAGAGAGTGTGGGAGCAGGTCACAGCCACAGTGAGAGGGAGGCAGGTGCCTCCGGAGATACTGAAGTGGTCTCCAGTGGTCCCAGTACCCTGGGCCATCCAAGGTGCAGCCCTGCCTGGGGCAGGAAAGTCATTTCAATGACATTTAAACTATATTGGTGGCCAGTTTGTTATAATAATTATGATTTTAATTTGCAGCTTTCGATGCAGTTTTAACATGTGAGTTAATCCTCACAATTGTGCATGAGGCATAATGATGCTGTGACCATTCTTCTCTCTTGAGCATGGGGAACCCAGTCCCATTGGGGTGAGTGACTCCCTAAGGTGTCACAGCTGACCATGGCAGTCCAGCTTCCAGTCTGGATCCCCACCTGCCAAATCTCACACTCTGCTTATCATGTGCCTTAATATCCTGCAGGGTGGTGGCTCTGAAAGCAGAGAGGCCTCTGCTGGATTTCCTGCTCCTCCACTCGCATCCAGTTGGGTGACAGTCAGCAAGTCCTTTAACCTTCTGGGTCTCTGGTGGCTCATCTGAGAAGGGATGTAATGAAACCCAGCTCGAAGTGTTGTTATAAAGATTGCGCAGAATGAAGTGACTCCCTTGGCACGTTCTGGCACCTGGCAGTGCTCTGTGCATGCTGGCTGTGTCTGTGAAAACACCCTTCCTTGCAGGGACAAATCCTGGTCCCTTCTCTGAAGCCAGACTTGTCCTGCCTTGGGCATGTGTGAGCAGTAAAGCCTCTTTCATTTGTGGGGCTTATAGTTGATTGTTTTTGTATGCTGGATCTCATCACCCCCTTGGGAAGTTGGCACAGTGAGACTATTTTTTGCACTTGATTGATGAGGAAACAGAGAGGCTTGGGAATGGCACAGTTACTCAGCAAGAGAGGGCCAGCCAGGATGGGAGCCAGAGCTGATACCCCCCAGCTAGAGGTGGGGTTTCCTGCAGCACTTCCCTGGTTTCTCATTCGTGTTCATGTCAGTCCTTTCCAAACACTGAAATCAAATTCCCCAGACCTCTCAGAAGCCATGCCAAACGGACAACCACCTGCCTGCCTGGGCCCAGGCTGACAGCCCCGACGTGGCACCATGCAAATTTCTTTAGGGCGTCTGCATCTCCCGAGCAGGTATGCCCCCACCCTCACCTGTGGTCGTCCAGTTCCCACTTGCCCGCCCAGCGTGACCTCTCATGCTCTGTCATCCAGGGCACAGCCTTTCCCCTCTTGGCCTCACATTCCCATGTGAGAAGGTCTCTGCAGTCTCACCCAGCTTTGCTCCTCCACAATGCCCAGCATGGAAGGCAGCCACGCTGTCAGAGGGAGCAGCTTCATGGTTTCCACAGCCTGCAGGCCTCCCCCAAGAGGGCACTGAGCTGAGGCTGACTTGCTCCGATCCCCCGAGGAAGCCACTTTTCTCTCAGTCAGGCCCAGCTGGCGGGGCAAGTCTCTAATCAGAGAACACCCTGAGGACTCTCGCCCAGCTTCTGCCTCTTTACCAGGAGTAGGGAGGAAGGAGAGGGATGGAGAGCCAGGTCAGGCCAGGGGCACAGAGACACCCCCACCCCTACCCTGAGTTCAAGAGCTGCTCTCTCCTCCAGGACAGTTTCTACCAAAGGAGAATCACCGTATTTTCCAGAGGCCTTTGGAAGCAAAGGCCATAGACACCTGCTCCTCTCCAGATTTCCCCAGGAGAGGCAGCTGGAAACGGCTGCCCACACCTCCCTCAGGGTGGCTCCCAGGGCCTCCTGCTCTACTAGGAAAATAGATCACCATAAACAAGTCCCTGGAGCCCAGGCCAGCGGGCTGTGGTGAGCCCCCGGGCCTGCTGCACGTGACTCTGGCAAAGCTTCGCGCTGCCTCCTGGCCCTAACCCCTTGGCTTCTCTTTCTCAGCACATCCAATACCTGGTGTCTGAAAGATTCTAATTCTTCTAAAAGTGCATTTGTGAAGTAACCACACAAGTTCCATCATTGGCTCAATCACTCATTCGTCTAGTGTTCATCAAGAGGAAAGAGGATCAGGTGGGAAGCCGGGCCCAGCCCCTGCCCTGAAGGAGGGTAGCGCTGTTGAATTGCTCTGGCATCAGGTGATCGAGTGAGTAATGGTGGTTCAGAGCCCCAAAGTGGGTCAGGCAGGTCCCAGTTCTTGAAGACCCTGCTCTACAACTTGCTGTGTGACCTTGGCCAAGTTACTCAGCTGCCCTGAGCCTGTGTTTCCTGGCCTGAAAAGTAAGCTCATGAGGATAGAATGAGACAAGAAAGCCCAGCGCCTTCCATGCCGACAGCCTCCATACCTAGCAGCTACCGTTTCATTTCCATTTCGTAGGTGGGACAGGTGGGGCCAGGAGCTGTGACCTCATCAGCTCTTTTACAGAGGTCTTCCATACCCACGTCCATACCAGGTCTCATGGGAGCTCACCTGGAGGAGGGTGGGGCCAGCCATCTGGCCAGGGAGGTGGCAGGTAGAGACTGCCTTGCTCTTCATGAGCTCACAGCTCACTGTCACCGTAAGTGACAGGGTTCTCGCCTTGGATTTTTATCCTCTTTAGGCCTCAGAGGGAATAAGCCTAGAAATTGTAATTTAAGTTTGCCACCTTCTTCTTACATGCGGCACAGTTCTAAGCACTTTACAGGGACTACCTCACTTACCCCTCATCACGGCCCTGAGAGGAAAGCAGGCTCATCCATGGGCAGCTGAGGCACAGGGCAGCTGAGCAGTGTGCCCAGGCTCACAGGCTTTCCAGGGGCACGGGGAGAATGAGGGTGCAGACAGCTCTGCGTCACTCCCTGGGACCTTCCCTGCTGGAGAACCTCGGGCCTGGGCCATGGTGGGCAGGAGCGGACACTTGCAGGCGACACGCTGGGCCCTGCCAGCAGTGCTGCTGGCCGCACACATCTGCCATTAGCTCCACTAGAACAGCGTCTCCGTGGCAACCCACGGGACCTGCCCTTGGGACCGGGCTGGCCAGCTGCGTCAGGCCACAGGGCTGCGTCCTCCACACAGGGGGTAGGAAAGAGCCGGGACTGGGAAGGCCAGAATCTTCCATCCAGTTTCTGTGAGAACCAGTGCCACTTAGCCTCTCAGAACAGTCCCCATCTGCCTAGGGACATCCCCATGTCCTCTCCGCCCATGTCACAGGGTTGAGACACCTGGGCACTGACAGAAGAGGCCAGCATTACCATGTGCAAAGAGGGGGACACCAGTGATCGTCCGCACTGGGCCAGGCCCTGGGATCTCGGTCAACGTGGTCACTGGCCAGTGAGGAAACTGCAGCTCAGTGGGTGCACAGTCCACCCCAAGGCCACACACAGTGGAGGTGGTTGTAGCAGGACAGACTCTCAGAACAGTGCTGTTCCCAGCCGCTCTCCCCAGGAGGAACTGTCCTCAGCTTCAGCTTCAAACTCACCATGGATGTGAGCCCAGAGGTGACCCCGCTGGCTTCAGCACAGGCTGGGACTGTAGGGGGGAAGGGAGGGAAGTGAGTGAGCAGAGGGGACCCCAGCCCAGCTGAAGCAGGTGCTCACTCCGAGGCATGGGGAGGCTGAGGAGAGCTGACTGAAGGCATCTCCTGGGGGAAGGCCCTGCGCAGAGTCCCTATCCCCCACTCCAGGCCCTCTTTTCTTCCAAGCACCTGCAGGGCCTGCCTCTTGGAGAAGTGGGGAGATGGAGGCAGAGCAGGGGTTCCTCAGCTGTCCCTGGGACTCCCTTAGCACAGACAACAGGGCTCTGGGCTGGCCACCTCTATCCACCAGTTCATTTCAGTTCCACACAAAGTCGAAACAACCCTAGCAGCTGGCACCCGATTCCTCTAAGGGAGGGAATAATCTCTGCTGAGAAAAAAACCATGCATGAGCATTTACTGTAGGAGGGAACCCTTTTAGAGGAAGGAAGCTGCTTTGCAGAGAGGAAGGGAGAGAATTTGGAGCTGTCCCAGCAAGCAGCGAGGGAGGGGAGAGAGGCAGCTGGTGGGAGGGCATGGCACCCCAAGGCAGTTCCAGACCCCCCATCATCTGTGGGCACGTCTCCTGTGCAGCTTAAGAAGGGTGTCCCTCACCGTGGGAACCCAGAGGCTGCACATGGGTGCAGAGGCAGAGGCTCCTGAAGACTGGGCCCCAGCGAGCAACCAGGAGCTAGCTGGAATTTGGAGGAACACTCTCAGCTCCTCCTGGCTGTGCCATTGGGGGCTAAGACCTGGATCTCATAGGCAGGGACACAGGTTACACTGAACACCACTCTGCAGGTGGGGATCTGCCCAAGGCCACCTTCCAGATGGTAAAGTAGTGGAATCAGGTGTCAAAACCAGAGTTCCCTGATTCTAAATCGACTGGTGGGTTGGGTTTGGCCAATGGCAAATGATGGCCTGTCCACATTTGTCTTCAAACCCGCCCTCTCTCTCCTTTCCGTCCTTCTGGCACCTTGATAGCTCCCTGCCCTCGTTCCACCCTGATTCTCAGGTGGAGAGGAAAGGATGCCACAGACTCATTCCTGGTGAGGCCTTGGTGATGTCCCCGTCACTCCCCAAAGGGGTTAATTATACTTTGAAACTGGCCCCCAGGAGAGCAATGCTGAACCCAGGGGCCGAGCTCCCTAAGAGGGTCTTACAGCTCTCAGCAGCAGTGGAGAAGGAGGAGCCGAGACGTGCAGCCATTTCTGACACTGAGGAGCGAAGCCACCGCCTGCCAGGGTGCCATAAAGCTCAGTCTAGCACAGCAAAGTGGCAAAAAGGAAGAATAAAACACCCGTCTATTTAAAAGAGTAACGACAGGGAAAAATGCATTTTCATCAGCTCGTCTTCTCGTGGCTGAATCCCCGCAGCAAGCTCCAAATTCCGACGTTAGGAAATAAATCAAAATAACTTTGCTGTGTTTAGCCGCATTTTGCTGCGCCGCTCAGCTCTGAGTTAAAAAGCAACAGGTACCGTGGTGTCTCTCCCAGAAACACGGGAACGGTTTTAAAATGCAATTATGGGGGCTGGTGGAAGGGAAGGGGAAAATGTTTTCTTCGATTGATGTATGATTGCCCTCATGCTGTTTGGAATCATATTTTCGCTGAGCTCTGCTAAGAAGTGCTATTTACAGGGAGGCTGACAGACGGAAGCGATTGGGTTTGGCAGGTCTAAATGTATTATTTTAGCAGGTCTCCAAGGAAAGATTCCGGGAGGGGCGCTGGCCTTTTAAAGTGTGGAGAACAATGGGGCTGCTCAGCCTCAATCCTGCTTGTCAAGACCAATCAGTCAGCCTGGAAACAGCCCCTGAGCTTTCTGGGGAGGCCTGCCCCCCGTCTTCCCCCACCACAGCCTCTGTTCCCCTCCCCTCAAGCCCTTGGCTCCCACTTGACAAATCCCACCACTCATTCCTTTGCCCAGCAAGGACTTCCTGAGCAAATCTGATAGGCCTGGCTCTTTGCTAGGCACTGGAGGGGGGCCTGCAGGAGCCCAGGGGACAGAAGGGGACAGAGCTGGCTGAGAAGGGGTCAGCACAGCCTAAGAAGCCCACAGCATTTGACACCAGGCCCTGCAAGGTGAACATGCAGGAAGAGCTCAGTGATGGAAAATAAGTGGCAGGTCACAGCAGAGGGCAATCATGGTTCTCAGATGACAGGTCCATGAAGAAAGGGACAACATTAACCAGCATTAACCATGTTTGAGCCCCTACTGTGTACCAGGCATTGTTCTAAGCACTTTATATATATTAAATCATTTAATCATTGCAACTGTGCGGTAGGTATGATTATTATCCCCATGTTACAGATGGAACACGGAAGGGTGAAGCATCTTGTCCTTGGTCACTCAGCTGGTGAGGAGCAGGGGCTGGAGTTGAACACACTGCGCCCAGTTCACCACTCTTCTGTGGGGAACCCAATAGGGGTCAGCTCTGGGATCAGGCCCAGCAGCAGGAGAGGCCGAGCCATTTGCTAAGCCCCAACAAGGTGCCAGGCGCTGTGCTTGGCCAGGAATAAGGAAATGAATAAAACCCAGTCTCTGCTTTCAAGAGGCTGATGGTCGTATGAAGAAAGTGGTCATTTAAATAAAGAAAATACAATGCAGGATGACCGTGCAACAGCAGAGGGTTTGCAAGATACAGAAGCAGCACAGAGGGGTGACCGACTACATTAGTCTTCTTGGAGGGTGAGGCGGGGGAGGCTTCTTGGAGAAGGTGATGTCTAGTCTGAGTTTTAAAGGATGAACAGAAGTTTGCTATATGGAGAGAGGGGGCAGTACTGGGAATAGCAAATGTTGACACTTGGGTAGGAAACGAGGCCTGGGTGGAGGAGGATCCTGGAAGGATTGTGAACCATGCTGAGGGGCAGGGTGGTCTCAGTGATGGGGGAGGTTGTGAGGGGAGGGGAAGGTTGATTCCAGCTTGGAAGCTTAGGGGTGCTGGGGTAGGGAGCTCAACAGATCATTCCAGTGGGAGCAAGAAAGCAGTATATTCTCTAGATCTGGGTTTCTCAACCTCAGCACTATTGGCAGTTTGGCCAGACAATTCTTTGTTGTAGTGGGCTGTCCTGTGCATTGTAGGACTTAACGGCACTCCTTACCTCCACCCACTGGATGCCTATAGAACCCTCTCCTCCCCACTCCCAGTTTTGACAACCAGAAATGTCTCCAGACACTGCCACGTGTCTCCTGGTGGCAAAACTGCCTGATGGGGAACCCCTGCTTCAGATCCTCATCAATTAGGAGGAAAGCACAAGACACAAAACAGCCATGCAATGGGCGGAGCTGTGGGAGGGTTCTGTGTGGCCAGTGTCTTAGATGACACCTCCCTTGTACCGTGGAACTTGAGCATAAAGGAGAGAGGACTGGAAGAGAATGGGTTTCAGGCATCATGGGCAGATATTTAGATCCAAAATGGCACATATATACCATATGTGATCTCACCCCCTTCCCAAGGCAGACATCACTAATCAATCACAGTGTCCTCTCCTACTAAGTCAGGATACACTCAACACACTGTTCCAGGAAAGCCACTACAGCTCAGTAGCCAGTAATGCAAGACAGAGAGTCTATTGCTCCCCTGGGAGTAAGATTCTTCTCTGAGACAAATTCTTTTCTCTGACCCAAGGGACTGCTCTACTCAAAGTGCCACCCACCCCCTAACCTAAACGTCCTTCATTCCAGCAGGAGAGAGGCAGGTTGCATTTTCCTGGTGCAGCAGCTAAGAACTGCCTTCTTCCTTATTTCCCTTCTCAAAGACAGAGCTGGTCCTGAGGACCCTAAGGCCCAGACTGAGGAGAGCAGTGAGTAGACACAGCACATGTGGGCGCAGGGCATGAGGTGGTCTCTGTAGGGCCCAGAGAGGGGTGATGGGCATAAGGGTCTGTAGAAGAGAGGGCTGGACCATCATCTCCCACCCCACTCTGGGCTCCTTGGACTCACCGAGGTGTTGGTGGGGTAGGGCTGGGGGTGGGGAGCTGCAGACCCTCTTTATCCCAGGGGCCAGCTCAGGGCTCAGGCTTGAGTTCCTTTGGGTCTACATTTCCTGAGCACCTGCCAGGTGCCAGGCATCCACAACTTCATTGCACCCACAAACTTCCTGCAGGTAGACCTCATTGCCCTACACTGCAGGTGAGAAAACTAAGGCTCAGAGAAGCTAACTAATTGCCCAGGGTCACACTGCCAACAGAAAGCAGAACTGGGGGCAAAAACTCAAGGCACCACTGGAAGCCGGGTGCTTCTCCCCCACACCATGCCCTTTGTCCACCTGACGCTCATCTTTTAGAGGGAAAAGCAGTGGTCAAGCAATCAGAGAGGCCGTGTTATAAAATGGTTAAGGGCTCCAGAGCCAGACTAGATTCAAATCCTGGTTCCTCCACTCAGTAGCTGGGTGGCCCCAGCTGAGTTATTTAATCTCTCTTTGCCTCAGTTTCCTCATCTGTAACGTGGAGATGACAGCTTCTAATTCATAACACTGTTGCGAGGACCTCAAGAGTTAAGTGTTTAGCACAGTGCTGCAGGTGGTAAGTGCTCAGTAGGTGTTAGCTACCGTGACTGCTGTGGGTAGTAGACAGCAGGTGTGGTCTGGAGTCGGGCATCCCCATGCTCTCCCGCCTGCTCAAGGTACCCTCCTCCCGGAGCCTTTCTTAAAGGAAGCTTACCAGGTGATGTGTGCTTCTTTCACTGAGTCTGAGGTGTTGTGGCGGGCCAACCTCAGCCCCAGCCTGAGCCAAATGTCACCAGAAAGGCACAGCCTGCAGTTTGTTAATGCCCCTGCCGCACCAGCCCTAGAAGCCTGCTGTGTGCAGTGGCCCTGGAAGCAGAGGGCCTCCCTGGGCCAGCTCACAAGGTCAGGGGCTCTGGAAACCAGGGGGAAGTGGTGAGGGCAGCAACGGGACTGGAGGGGGAGCATCAGGGCAGGACATTGGGAGCAGCCTGTGCAGAGGGCCCAGACTGCAGGGGCCTTGGCTATTGGTCCATCTTTCTGGTTACCAGTGCCTTCATCTGTCTGGGAATTCTCCACTTTTGAGTCCCTGCCTCCTCAGGAAGAAGCGGTCATGTGTTTTTGGCCTCTGCAGCCAGGACACAGTCCTGTGGCCTCAGCTCTGCCTGATAGATATTCCAGGTGAGACTTGAATCTTAGTTAGGCATATGAGGAAGCAGGTGCTACAAGGTCCCCATCCGGAAGAGGTACCAGCTGCTGGGTCCCCTCCCCAAGGGGCAACTGTGGGTGGGGCTTGGGGAGCACCCAGTGCCCAGTGTCCATGGTATCAAGTGTGCTAGCTGAGAGGGCCATGGTGACCCAGGGCCAGTCCTGCAGGGTGGCTTTAGGACTGGGTCCTGGCTGGGTAGCCTCCAAGTTTGAGTCTCTAGTCCTCCCAGAGATCGATTTGGGGCTCAACCCAAAATCCTTTAGTCAATTCCTTTCTCCTTAACCAGACTGGATTTCTTTTGTTTTCTCTGCCTTGTGTGCCTCCCCACCCACCTAATGGATTTTTCCTGGGGAATCCAAAGAGGGTTCTGAAGGACAGCTCCATGCTGGGCTTCTTGTGCCTGACATTTATACAGTTGACATCCGTGGTCCATGTGCGTGTGGCCACAAAATGAGGATGTGCAGCTTGAGAATGGGCTGTGAGAGAGGTGGGGCTGCCCCACTGCTGGCCTCAGGGCAGGTGGTTCGGGGGCTGAATCCATGAAGCCATGTTCTTCCTGCCCGCCTGCTGGCTCCCCACCTCTGTGTCCTGGTGTGGCTTCTCAGGCTTGTAACTCTTGCTGTCTGTCTGGACTTGAGCAACACCAACTGTGAGAGGACAAACAGACAAACCTGGAGGTATCTCCAGACCCCCTTCTGGATAACCTGCCCCTTTGTGCCCAGGCCTGTATCAAGCACTGCATGGGGAGCAGAGAAAAAGACCACAAGGGACTCATTGCTTTGTAAGATTCGGGGGATGGGAGGTACCTCTGGGACCACACGTTGTGTTTTAGCCACAGTGTTCTGCTCTCTCGTAAAATCATATGCAGCCCAACAGAAGCCAGGCTGCTCTGGGAGCACCCCCCAGTCCTCCCCAGGGCTGTGTGATCTGGTGGGTGATGACTTGCTCAAGGTTTCACAGCGAAGTACCCTCTCGGTCCCCTCTGGTCCCCAGGAGAGAGAGCCCATGTACACGTGTGCTCTCTCTCTCACACACACATGCATACGGTGCAGGGAAGGGACTACACAAAAGGCCTCTGCCCTTCATCACCCACAAAGCCTGCTGTCACCTCTGCTGGTGACATTTCATTCATCCTGCTGCTGCAGTCCAGAGACCCCCAGTCCCAGTCTTTCCTAGCCAGTCCTCAGTATCGGCAAAGGAAAGAATGTTGTGGAAGTCCCATGTGGCAGCCCTCACGCTGGAGTTTCATGTAGGTTGGAAGGTTTGGTTCTAGCACAGGAGAGGGGTCAGACACTGTGAGAGAAAAGACAAAGAAGGATCCACGAGAGGGGGAGGGAGGAGAGAGACAGAACAAGGAGGAGAGGGAGATAGGGAGAGGCCAGGCTGCTGCAGCAGAGAAATGAGCGGGGTGGGGACAGAAGGCAGGGAAAACGGGTCAGGAGGTAGCGAGGTGAGGCAGGGCACACCACGGTGCTGTACTGGCGTCACACCTCTCCCCAAGTGCAGCCTGGCCACAGCCTTCCCAGCCCCAGTGTTAGAGAGGGAAAGAGACCCAGTGAATGACCTCTGCCACGGGTCTCTGGGCAGTCCTTGCATTCCACTGGTGCTGATGGCAATCCTTACCTCTCAACAGCCTGCATGAGGCAGGAGCCTCCCAGCCTGTCTGTAGCTTTGCAACCTCCAGGAGCAGCCACCCAAAGTGCTTGCAGGGATTTGTGTGCACGTCTCTGTGTGGTGTGTTTGTGAGGCTGTGTGTGCATGAGTGAGTGTGTCCAAGAGTGATCGTGTGACCGTGTGTGTTTGCATATTTGGGCATGAATGCATGTGAGTATGAGTATGGCTGCCCCGTTAGTCCACATGACTTCTCTGAAAGCATGTGTTACTGTATAGGTGGTTGGGGGTTCTGGGTTGAACCTGGGACTGGGGAAGGTGGGCTGGAGGGGCAGGGAGAGGTACAGCCCCCTCTTTCTCCCAGACCATAGAGGGAGTGAACACGGGGCATTTACCAAATGAGGCACTTGTGCAGAGCAAGGGTGGCGGGGGGGGGGCGTCAGGAACACGGGCTTCAGTCCCAAACTTCCAATGATTGATTAAACACCTCCTCATGGTGAACAAGTCCACATCCAGAGACATGCTGCCCCTGCCCGTTCTTTTCCACCTCTCCTCATCCTCTCCATCCCAGCACCTGACACCACCTCCCCAGTCTCTCGGGCTAGGAGGAGGGCAGCTGCTATGGGGTCTCACCTTGTCATCAGAGCCTCATCCCTGTTCCTCTAGTGGTCTGTGCTTATGCTGGCACAACCACCGGGATGCCCGCCTCCCTCCGCCTGCCTGCGGAAGTCCTTCTCCTGCTCGGCTCAGATGCCACCTTCCCTGGAAGTCCCTAGACATCGCTGCTGCCCCGCCCTCTGGCTCTGCTCTGAGCCTCCTCCTCCCCTCTGCACCATCAGCTCCTCCAGGGCAGGGGCCGTGGCTCCTTCATTCCTTTGTCCTTGTGCACACCCCTTTCTTCTTTCTGGCCATCCTAGTCCCTCTCTTTGTCCACCCACTCTTGTTCTCGCTCTCCCCACCCCCTCAGTTTCTCTCTCACAACCCCTGGTCTTGCAGCCTCCTGCATTTCCTCTTTCTGTTTCTCTCTTCCCCTCTGCCTCCCCTCCCTCTCCCCTTGCTTTGCTAGAGAGATGCTAATTGCACCTGCAATTACCTAATTGCCATGGCAATTAGCCAGTTGCACTCTATTTTGAAGGTGCAAATGGCAAATTGCAGGCATAAGGAGGTAATTTGAGGCACAAAACTGTGCCCAGAGAACTTGGCCTTGGCCCCAAGGGCCAAAGGGAGACCATAGAGCCAGAGGTCTGTAGTCTAAAGCTCTTCTCCCAGATGGGTAGGTCCGAGGGTGGGGAATTTCCCTACCAGACATTCACATACTCTCCAGCACAGAGCAAGGCCAACCCGCCAGCTTTAATTGTAGTGATTTTCATTTATCACTAGTGCTGACGAGGACTAATCATCGATATTCAGCAAGGTCGTTCAAGGAGCTAAGTGAGGGCACCTGACCTCCAGACTTTCCAGGCTGGCAGAGAGGGCTGGACCACAAACCCACCTGGGAGGCCACTTTTAGGGTACAGGATGGAGCCTTGGAGCAAGAATGAGGCTGACCTGGCACTCACTGTGGGGGGAAGGAAGCAGGATGTCCACTACCCTAGGGAGATGTGTGGTCCCAAGAGCAGCCCCTCTCATGTGGCTAGCTGCCTGCTTTGAGAGCAAGTGATTGTAAATCTGGATAGTGGGTGTCTGGGGCCATGGGTTTGGGAGAGGTGACATGAGCCGACCACTGTGTGCATCTTGTCCAGAAGCCTGCACTGGGGTCAGGAACCTGGGGTCCACCCAGGATGGGGAAGGGGGCCCTGGGATACAGGAGAGTCCATCTGGGGGAGGGATGGGAGTTCCTAGGGGACAGGCATTGATGTTGCATTGGCAAGACCAGGTCGCTGTTTCTATGCCATTCATGTGTGTTTGAGGAAGCCCTGGGGGTGCTGACGGGGAGTCGAGGAGACAGTTAATGGCACTGGTTGTAGTCTCTGCTTCCTTGAGTAACCTCAGACTTTCTTGAAGTCCCCAAATGATAACTGAATCTTACGATGTGCCCAGTACTGACTCGGTGCTGCTGGAAAAATGAAAGTGATTAATCAGGGAACATCGTCCTGACTGGCTCCTGTTAGACAAAAAAGGCATGTGACCAGTTCAGGGACAATCTAGGTCAGCATTCATCTACTGACTGGGGAGTTCAGAAATGCTGTTGAATGAATGAATTGATGAACTAATGGATGAGCACGCTGTTGCCTCTCTGCTGGCCTCAGTTTCCCCATCTGCAAGGTGAGGAGGCTGGGCTTGAGGTCCTTGCTACCTCTCACAGACTGGAAGTGCATGCTGGAAGTGGAGAGCACCCCCCAGGCTCTCCTATGAAGCCTTCTCCTGGCTTTGGCTGGGGACCCCTGCTGGGAGTCCCTACACCATCCACGCAAATCCTCCCAGTCCTCCAAGGCCCCCTGAGCATGGGGTTGGCTCTCATCTGGTATGCTGTGAACCCAGAGAACTTTGAAGTCTTACATCTCAGGCCCTTGCTTCCCTGCTGAGAGAAGTGGATGTACTTTAGACTTTCTTTTTTCTTTCTTTTTTTTTTGCCTAGTACATTGTCAAACTCTGGCTTTTTAAAATCCCAAATCTCTCAAGCCTCTATGGAGTGAAGTTGGGGTACAAGAGACCCCTCAATCCCACTCTGCTGGGGATGGGGGTGGCTGGGGAGAGCTCAGAGCCGGAGTGGGGAGGTTGGTCCTGCTGGGCTGTAGCCAGCTGCCCCACCTTCCCCCCTACCCCCTGATCCTCCCCCTTCCCACACTGGCCTCAACAGGGACACCCAACAACACACAGCAGTGTCTGAGGCCATGAGCACAAGTTAATTAATTCACCAGAGGGGAGAAAGGCTATAAATAACAGATAGGAGCGGAGGGGGCAGTGGGGGCTGGTTTACTGACCAGTCAGTTTTGCAGCCTCTGCTCTGATGATGCGGGTTAATGAGCATGGGCCTCCTTGCCAACATAATAGCAACTAAAAATAAGGAAAGAGGAACAAGTCACCTCCCTGGTGAATCAGATGCCTCCAATTGTGATTTCCATGCTGACACTGTAATTTTCCTGTTCCTCTTGCTTCCTGGGGGGCTGATGGAAACCGAACACCCTTCCCCCAAAGGAGAGACAGGTCCTCTTCTGGTTTATTCCCCCTCAGGAAGGAGAGATGGTGGGTGAGAAGAGGGAGGGCAACTGGCATCAAGCCCAGGCCTGGGTCTGCTGTGCAGGGGAAGCAACGAAGTTCCAACACATTAAGTGACCTGGCCAAAGCCACAGACTCAACGAGTGGCAGAGCTAGGACTCTGTTTCCCATGACTCCAATCCATGTTATCACTGTGGTCTACCCCTCCCTCCGGACTTGTCAGATAAGGAAACTGAGGCACAGGGAGGGAAAGTGACGTGCCAAGTGTCTCTGAGGAGAGCCGGGGCTAGGAGCCACACCTGCATGCCCCAGCTCTGCTCACCTCCCCCTATCCTGGCATGAACCTGCCCTCCTGCCCCACCCTGACTCTATAACACCCTCCCCCTGACCCTTCCAAGGGACCTATCAATTGAAAATCCTCTGAGCAGCATATGCAGGTTGCCAGAAGGTTCCTGTCACATACCTCTGTCCTTGGAGGTCACTCTGGCCCACCTGGCTAGGGACAGGTACGTGAAGCCTCGCCATCAGGGTCCTACCTTTCAGTAACTCAGCAAGCCTATACACTGCCTTTGTGTGAATTAGAAAAGGGTCCCCCCTCTGGGCAGACACAGCCCATGCCAGGGAACTGGGCTTCGTTGACGGGCCTGGGGGACTTCAGGTTCCACTGCCCCACCCCTTGCCAGGTGCCTCTGAGCAGTGCCCACACTGCACAGCCTTATCCAGTGGGCCAAACTTTCCCTGTCTTTCTGCAGGCCAGCCAATCCCCCAAAAGCTCTCCAAGTGAGTAGAGCTTTCCTGAAAAGTAAATGAGGCTCCTTCTCCCCACTCCCCCAATCTCAGCCCCTCTCCCCCGCATATGTTGTGAAAGGAAAAAGAAATGGATTGGAGTGCCTTGTGCAGATCCTAACAGCTCTTTCCTGGAGGGAGCAGTGGGGCTTGGGGACCCGGCACCTGGGGGCTGAGATCCCACCTTGGGAGGTGGACACAGAAACAGCTAAAGCCGGCTGACCCAGAGGTCCAGCCCTGCCTCCTGCGCATGAGGATTGGTCTTGTCCCACTGGTCCCTGTGTCTTGGTGGCACCTATGGGAGGAGAGAAGCCTCATTCTGGATGATGGGGAAGGGAGGTGGGCAGGATGGGGTGGGCTCCGCCTGCTGGGGTGATGGGATGCCACCCATTGACACTTTTCCAGTCCACCCCGGGACGACACCCATCTGGCCACTATCCCACCATGCTGTCGTTCCGTGACATTTTGTGTGGCAGATGTCAAGCCCAGATGTCAAACTCAAACGAGTTTGTCTTGCTGTTATCATCCCTAATTACTCATCATAAACCGAAGCCTCCCTGTAAAGGAAACCGGCTCCATCGCGCACCCTCGGGCCTCACGGACCTGTGCAGAAACTCTTTTTCTGTGCTTTTGTGCTTCCAAACGTCCGCAGCAGAGCCTCCTTTCTCCAGCGCACCACACGCGTGCGCGCACGCGGACCCAGCATTGCCCGGGCCGCCCCTGCAGGACCCCACAGGCTCGCAGCAGCGCGGCCGGCGTCGGGCCCTGCTCCAGCCCCGCACCCCGCCCTGGTTCTGGCCTCTTGCTCTTAAGCCCTCTCAGGGCCTTCCTGGCTGCCCCTCTCCATCCCTGCCAGCTGCCAGGTGAAGGCTCTCGCATTCCCTGTGCTCTCTGCCACGTGGGCGGTGGCAGGAGAGGCAGAGATGAGGGGTGAGCTGGGAAAGTGAAAAGAAGCTGGTGGCACAGATGACGGCCCCCCCAGGGCACCCCCTAGACACAGCACCGCTCCACTGCAGGGTTCCAGAGCCCCATGTCCCCAGCACCCAGCCTGTGGCCCACCCCTTCTGCTCTCCCTCCCGGTCTCCATGCTGGAGGTTTCCCTGCCCGGTCTGGACCTGCACCTCCTCGGTGGCCCTCAGCCCACGAGCCTTCATCTGCCACGTCCCAGCCTGTCTCCCTCTCCTGGCGCCTGGCAGGCCAGTGACTGAGCCAGCTCGAGCCTCTTCTGTCTTGACGACATCCCTTTCTTGACCTCCCGGCCCCTTCCAGCTAGTGCCCACCCCCGCCTTTCTTTCACAGCCAAACCTCTTAACCGAGGGTGTCTGCACAAGTGTTCCCACTTCCTCACCTCCCACCCGCCTCTGTCTGGCTTCCGCTCCCTCCAGGCCACCGAGGCTGGCCCCTCACGGCCGCCTTTGACCTCCTTTTTGCTCAATCTAGTGGACGCTCTTCACACCCCGCGTGGTCTGTGGCCCAGGCTGGACACCGTTGACCGCTTCCTCCTCCTCGACACACTTTCTGGCCTTGGCTGCTAGACACCCAAACCTCCCCGCGTTCCTCCCCGCGACGCAGCTCCCTCTTCCTCCTGGACACCATGTCGCTCAGAGGGCTTCCTCCTCGGTTCTGTTACCCTCCCTCACTCCATGCCCTCCCGTCCACACCTCCACGTGCCTCCTCTAAGCTGACAAGTCCCACACCTTTATTGTCAGCCTGGGCCTACTTCTGTGTGGCAGATCAGGGGACACAGGCCAGGGCCCCCAGACCTGCTCTTCTCTAATGGCTTCTGGCTCAGCCCAGTTCCCAGCTGGGGTGAATGGCCCCTGAGGTCAGAGGCCATATTGTCTTTCCCTTTAGCCCCACAAAGGGCCCAGAACTGTCAGGCAAAGCATTAGGCCCCTGCCTCGTGGGAAAACCTGGTCTCTTCCAAATAAAACACAACTCCAACGTCAGGGACTTACCAGAGGCTAGGGTGAGGGTCCCCTTGAGCAGGCCACGACCCCCCAGTTGCCTCACTCCAATCTGCTTCTCTCACAGCTATCATTCTAAAGCACACCGACATGCTGCTCCTTCTATGACACCCCCATGGCTCCCCACTGCCCTTCCCCTCTGCCTGGGTTCTCCTGTGCTCTCCTGACACAGCCTGGACTTCTCTCTGGCCTCATCTCCCACGATTCCTCCTTGGGCACCTTTTATATGCTCCAGAATATGTGCTGTTTTCTAGACACATCCAGTACTTTTTAGGCCCCTCTGCAACACTTTTCACTTTTTTATCTCCTAACAAACTCCTAATTATCCCTCAAGGTTTTCTCAGAAGTGCCCTCCTCTGGATAGTCTTCCTTGATTCCTCCAAACCATAGTGGTCTCTCCCTCCCCTGCGTACCCCAAGAAGCTTGTGCCCAACTTAGGGAAGGTGGTGTTTGCCATCTTGAATCATAATCCTCTGTTTCCCCTGCTCTCCTCCATGGAGAGAGCCCTTTGAAAACTGGCCCCATGGATTCCACTTGCCCCCGTCTCCAGGGTATGCAGTGTCTGCTCAGTAGTGTCTTGATTTGTTTTGGATGAGCAGGTGACTAGAGCAAAAGACAGGAGAGCAGAGTGGTTAGGAGAGCAGGCTGCAGAGTCAGACAGACGTGGGTCCAAACTGAGTTTCCACCACTAACCACCCGCATGACCAGGGTGAGTCACCCACCCATGACGGCTTCTGCGTCCTCACACACCCTAGAAGTAAGAGCTGCTGCTCCTTCACAAAGCTGCTGTAAGGACACAATAGGAGTGTGCCCGTAAACGAGCTTGGCACGGAGACAGGCCCCAGTAAGCATTCGGCGAGCATCGGCTCTTAGAATCGACAGTAATCATTAACAGACATGCCCATGAAGAGGACAGGCAAGAGAGGGTCTGAGGGCATCTGGGCAGAATGTTTCTTAATCTCAGCCTTCTTCTTTTACCTCTGAAGCTCAGCAGGCCATGTGCACTCAGGGCGACCCCAGCTTGGCTCATCAAAACCAAACAAATGCCCTGAGGGACCAAGAGCATCACCTGACATCCTGAGACCACGAACCTCCCTCCCTGGCATTTCTCTCTCTGCCCCAGGCTTGTATGGACCAGAGATGGCTTTGCGTGTGCACAAAGATCAGCTGAGGGCGCTGAGGGCTGCCACCTGCTCAATCAATACCCCTCCCCCGCCTTCTGGAGATCAATACGACTAATGCCACAATCTGGGGTGCCGTCAGCCTGCGCAGTGTCACTTGTGGGACTACTGTTTATTTTCCTCCTACTTTCTCCTGGTGCCTCCAGCCCTCTCTGCTAGCCTGCAGCCCCACCCCTAGGGCAGCCAGTGTGACTTCCAGCCTCCCTGGAACTGTGACCCCGGCAGGCAGGAGGAGGAGGTGGACAGGGGCTCTGTCACCGTTCAGCTGGCTAATGTGGAGGTCTTAATGAATATGAATCGCCGCCTCCTCCACTGAGCAGCCCCATCAGATTCCTTCACACCTCGCCGAACCCAGAAAGGTTACTCAGAATTAAATGTAAATCACATATTTACTGGTATGAATCAGATCACAGTGTCACTTTCTCACAACAGAGAATTTAATCATGCTGCAGCCCCGAGGGCTTCTGCTCTCCTGTGGCAGGCATTCCTGCCACCCCGCCCTGGTGGACCACACCTGGGAGAAAAGATCACAGCCCTCCGACATGGGGGTGCAGGTGGGGGTGTTCCCAGAGCCTGGGAAAGGGCAGTGGGCACAGTGGGAGACCTGACACTGGTGTGCCCGGCCCTTTAGTACCCAAGTCACGGCTGCCTTTTAATATCACGTCAGTCTGAAGTGGTCACAATGGGCTAGGCAGCACTTTACATGCTGTGGACACAATAAATGTCAAATAATCACAGGAACATCACTGCTAAAAGGCTGCTGGCAATGACCTCTCCTTCCCAGGCTTACTTGTGTTTTGGGAGTCAGAGGGGCACAGGAGAGAGACACATGAAAAGGCCTCCTTCGTGTCACTCTGTGTTGGGAGGCAGTGGAGCGGAAGGCACACTGGCTTTGGAGCCACGAGAGCCAGCTCAGAGCCTGGCTTTTCCACTTGCTCTGCTGAAGGACTGCAGGCAATTCACCATAATGGCAGGTTCTTTGTCTGTACAGTGCAGATACAATGCAAGTCCTGCTGGCTCCACTGACGTGTCGCATGGGGAAGCATTTGCCAACAGTTAAGTGCTCTGCAAACGTAAAGAGCAGTGACCAGAAGCCCAGTGCAAAGGTCACCGCACAAGGAATAAAGGGACCAGTTCCCAGCCCTCGGTTCTCTTACCTAACAGCCCTGGGAGTAGCTTTCAACTCCTCTGAGCCTCAGGTTCACATTAGCAAAATGGAAATAATGAGGCCTTCCTGATGGAGAGGCTCAGATGAATGCACAAGAGACAGATCTCTGTGCAAACTATAAAGTGCTGCACACAGCTAGGGAGCTCTGTGTGGGTCAGTTCCCTCAGCTACGGCAAGATGCCAGGGACATCTGCTTTCCTGAGGATGTCACAGCCCTTCCCTTCCTGAGCCTGCTCACTTGGAGGTTGGGCTCCAGACTAACAGTGCTGCAATCAGAGGGCCGCTTACAGCTTGCAAAGCATTATGCAAGCAGGAGTGCACAGTTTACTTAGGAGGACATGTCGTGGGCATTGGGGGGCTCCTTGGTGGCTTCCAGATCTTCACGGGGAAGCTTGCTGGAGAATTTGGCACTCACTAGTAATCCCCCAACTGAACTGCCTGCTCCACCTTCACCATAGCTAAATGGCTCATTGGGCTTTCTTGACTGGAGGCTTTCCTATCTGGATAACTATATTCTGGAAAAATAAGCCCACATTGTCTGCACAGGAAGCCAATCTGCATTGTGTGTGTGTGTATGTGTGTGTGTGTGTTTAACCCAAAAAACAGATGTAATTTCTTCATGTATCAGGAAGCCTCTCTTTTTACAAATTTTAAGGAACACAGCTCCCTTGGGCTTAAAGTCAAGGAGCTTTCTTTTTATAGCCAGTCCCAGTTTTAGAAAAGCTCTGGCTTTGTTTATAAACTCCAGTTAGGGAAATATACACTGGAATTAGAATTCATCTGTTAACTCTAAGCTGGATGTGGATAGGAAATGAAGTTATGATTTTAGGAAAAAGAGAGTCTGTTCCAGTGATCTGTTCTTGTGTAACAAATTACCCCCAAACTTAGTGGGGGTAAACAAAACCCAATCTGTTAAGCTCATAGTTTCGTGGGATCAAGAATTTGGACAGGGCACAGTGGAGATGGCTTGTTTCTGCTTTGCGATGTCTGTGGCCTCAACCAAGAGGATTTGAATGCTTGGGGGTTACTTGAACAGCGGGGGGCTGGAGTCAGCTGGAGGCTTCTTCATTCTCCTGTCAAAGTCTGGGCTCAGCTGCCCTGTTGATCAGAGCATCCCCACGTGGTCTCTCCATGTGGAATGGGACTTCTTCAGGATGGGGGCTGGGTTCTGAGATGGGGAATGCAAGAGAGGATGTATCCGGGAAGCAAGTGTTCCAGGAGAGTAAGCAAAAGCTTCCAGACTTCTTGCAACCTAACCTCAGAAGTCATACAGAATCACTTCTGCCATATCCTATCGGTTATAAGCAAGTTACTAAGGCCAGCCCAAATTCAAAAGAAGATGAATTAGATTCCACCCTTGATGGGGAGTGGCAAGGTCACATTGCAGAAGAGCATGTGGGATGGGAGTTACTGTTGACGCCATCTTCAGAAAATACCTTCTGCTATAGGGTCTGTTGTTGTTTTAAATCAAGCTACTGAGAAATCAATCAACCAATCAAGCAATTGCCAAATGTGTTGACTAGCTCCCATGTGCAAGGCACTGAGCCAAGTGAAAAGGCAGGCAGAGAGCATGGACTCTACCACTCAGAGTCAGATGCCACACTTGTAAACTGGAATCCAGTCAGGGATCTTTTGATGGCAAGAGACAGAGACCTATTCCAGGAAGCTCAAGTAGAGAAATGTTTATTGTCAGGACATACAAGCATCCTATGGAAATCTAAGAACAACATTCTAAATTTGTTTTCAGGAATCATGGGACTCAACTGGGAAGCCATCAGTAATCGAAACAGTTCTCACTTTGTCCCCCAGGGCCATGCAGGGGAAATTCTCTTGGGGAATGTGTGGCCTTCCCTCTCTGCTGTATAGCTTCCTATGCTCATTCAGAGCCTCCGATGTCCTTCCCCACAGTCCATGGTTTCCTCCTGACACATAATGGTTGCCATGACTCGAATTCTACCTCATGATTTTCGGCTCTAAGTCTACTGCTCTTCTAGTCCCAATTCCCAGTCCTGATTTGCCCAGCCCCTCATTTCCAGCCGTTTCTTATAGATCACAGGTCACTGGCCAGCCTATAAATGAGACAGCTATGCATCAGGTGCCTACCTCTTGGTCTAATCAGTTGGGGTGAGGTGGCAGGGGGCACAAGAATCCCACAGCATGAAACATGGCCGCAGACCTTCAGCAGGGTCTCCGTCATTCTTTAGCAGGGGTTTGTGCAGACGAGGCTATCATCAAATCTTTATTGTCCTCTCACTGGACTGTGGGAAGGATGGAATTGATTGAATGGGGGAAAGTACTCTGTAATCTACAAGCTGTTGCACATATGGGAGCAGCAGCACATTTGATTCATCCCTTCGGTCATTTAAGAAATACTTACTGAGCATCTACTAGGTGCCAGATGTTGTGCTTGGAACTAAGGAGATAACAACAAACAAGGTAGACCTGGTTCCTGTGCTCCTCCTCATTTCTGTAATTATATATCAAGGCAAAACATGCGGAGTCTGAAAAAGCCCAAGTAGCTTTAACTCTGACTGGTGACACAAGACATTAAAGCGCCAGAGTTAAAAAAAAATAATCTGTAAGTAAATTAAACCACACTGAAATAATACTTTTTACCAGCCAGGTGGTCAAATATTAGAACACACACTGAGAGTGGTAGTGAGGAAAAGTGAGCACACTTCTGCACTACTGCTGGGAGTGTGGATTGGTGCAAACTTCAGGTGCAGCTTTTTAAAAATATCCCTTAAAATTACAAACGCACACCTCCAGCGTAAAGAGCTGTTCACTGTGGTGCTCTCTGTTACTCCAAAAGACTGGAAACGACCTACATGTCCATCTCAGGGAAAGAGTTAAATAAACTATGGCAAACCAACTAAATGGAATCTCAGACGGTCATGAAACGCAAGGAAGAGCCTCTTTATGTGTCACTATGTGAAGATGCATAGAATACAGTGTTGAGTTTAAAAAGTAAGGGACAGAATAGTAAACTACCAATTGTGTAAAAAAATGGTGGGAGGTAGAAAGACACACACAAACACACACACACACACACACACACACCACACGTATTTGCTTGTGTAAGCATAAAACATCTGTAGAAGAATTCACAGGAAACTAACCACAGTGATTTTCTGCTGGAAAGGAAATTAGTGGTAAAAGGGAGACTGTTTACCTCTTTATATTTTTAATTTTGGAACTATTTTTATGTTTTATTTATTCAAAAATTAAATTTAAAAAGTAACAAAAGTAAAATTTAATATCCTACTATATCTCTTAAGGTGCACATGATTAAGGCCAGGTGAGCAGCACAGCCGGGCTATGGTTTTAGCTGCCTGCCACTGGCTCCACCCAGGCCCACAGGTGCTAGGGGAGCCATGGCAGATAGGATGCTGGGTGGAGTCTCTGGCAAGCACCCTTAAAAGAGTTGCAATGTAGACATCTAGTGTTCTGGAGCAAGACCGTTATTCTCATGGCAGAGTATTCTTGCTCTGGGCACCACTTGAAATTGACATGGGACACCAATTGGCTATGGGACTGGACCTGCACATTGTAAGCTGGGTGTTGTCAGATGCACCAAGTCATAAGTTTGAGTAATTTACTTATGAAGGAAGTGGTACATGTGGGATCTAGCCCAATCGTGTCTGGAAGCCGTGAGTAAATTACCTGAGCAGGTGACTGTTGCACCACTGACTCTCGGTGCACACCTATGACTTCACAGGGTAGGGATTCTCTATGATCACCTGGGGAGGAGGAGAGAACTTGGGGCTGGTTCACAGATGGGTCAACATGACATGTCATCATTAGTTGAAAACAGACAGTGCTATATTTTAGTCCCAATCTGGATGGCCCTAAAGGGCAGCAGTGAAAGGAATTCTCCCCAGTGAGTAGAGCTGCAAGTTGTCACCTGGGGGAAAAGAGACCCAAGAAAAACATATACAGAGATGCAGTGGTAAATGGCTTGGTTGATTGGTCAAGGGCCTGGTAGGAAGAAAATTGGAAGATCAGGGGTAAGAGTGTCTGAGGAAAGGTATGTTGATGGACTTAGGAGAATAGGCACGCAGGCAGATCTTGGGGCCTCACATGAATGTCCACTACAGAGGAAGCACTTAGCAACCAGGAGGGCAGGACAACTCATCCTGGGGAGGTCAGTCAACCTCTCTCTTCTTGCCATTGCCATGTCAGCAAGGGTGGAACCCATGAATAGTCAGATTGAAACCACCCTACATGTGGCTAGCCCGCCACTTGCTGGTGGATGATTCCGCTGGAGCTCTTCCACTCTGCACAGAGCAGTGACTTGTCCTTACTACGTCCTTCCTACCCTCAGATCCTCCATCAGCACCACCATACCAAGGCTCACAGAATACCTTTCTACCTGCATGGCATCCCGCACACCAGTGACTCATATCAAGGGACCCAACATATGGCAAAAGAGGTATGACAGTGGCACAAGACCAAGGGAACCCCTGGTCTTACCATGTACCCATCACTGAGAAGCTGTGGCCTGTTACAATGGTGAAATGGCCTGACAAAGGTGGAGGTAAGGTGCCAGCTTGAGGACAACCCCCTGTGGGGTTGGAGGACTGTCGCTTTAGGATGTGGTCTATGAGCCTAACCAGTAGGCCCCAGATGGTGCTGTGTTCCCACCGCTGGGATACACGGGTCTGGGAATGAAGGGCTGAGCATTCATCCCCTGCCGCCATTGCTCCTAGTGACCCTCTAGCAGGGCTTATACTTCCTGTGCCCACAAATCTTAGGCTGTGCCAGGTTAGGGGTCCTGGTCCCCTGGCAGCTGACACTTCTGTTGTGGGACTAATACTTCTTGCAGGTGACACTGTAAGGGCCCCACAGGACTTAAAGCAGTGACTACCACTTGAGCTTTAGGTTCCTTGTGTACTAGCAAGCGTGGAAAGGAGTTGCCACACCAGCAGGGATTTACCCTGACTTTTGTGAGGGACAAGTTCTGTTGTTCTCAATGGGGGCAGGGACTCTCTGGGAGTGTCTTGGTGCCCCTTTGCCTGATGAAAAGGATTTGTGAGTGAGCAGTTATAGCAACAACAGCTCAGAAAGGACAGGACTAACTAAGGGCTCAGACACCTTAGGGTGGTGGCCTGGGTCCCCCTGCCTGGTAAGCAGCCAGATTGCTGGCTGAGGTGAGGAGCATGAAGACTGCAACACAATGGAGGTGCAAGTGGATGCAGATCCGTTAGGGCCTTAGGACCAGCTATAGCAGTGGGGACTCTGTCTTGTGTCACTACCCCTTTTGAAGCAGACTCTGTTGTCATTGGACTTGCGCCCATCTCCTAGAGAAAACGGAGGATGTCCTATTTTCTCAGAAATCTGAGGCCCCGGATTGTAGCACAGAAGATGGACATGACAGAGGGCAGAAGCAGATGTGGGGGGAGCCATGCTCCAGAGACTCCTGACCGCCCGTCCCCAGGCTCTTAGACACTTGCTTCCCCCACAGTCCACTGCAGTGGCCAACTCTGTGGGACTGATCAAATGAAGTAGGCATGACCCTGAGGCATTTCACCTCGTGTCTGCGCTGCACATGTGCCACTCCTGTTGCGGGGCTTTCCTGTGATTGTGACACTGAGACTGAAGTGCAGCAGGACCCCCAGTGCCCATGCTTGGGCACCAGGCAGCCTTGGGAGTCACTGCCCTATGGGCAAGCCTACGAGCAGTGGGGTAAATTCTTCTCCCTCTCTCCCCCTGGATGGAGTGTCCTAAGAAGCAGTCACGATGCAGCTTCTGAAAGACGTTTTCATGAGGTCGACGCCACTGGGTGGCTGACGTTCTCCTGTATTCTTGTCTAGGCTTTCCCTCATCCTGCTTCCATGGCATTGTGCTCCTTAAAAAAGCATGCAAGCCTTTATCTCAGGCCTTGCTTCCTAGGGCACTTCAGCTAAGGCCCCTTTAATCTTGATCCCAGAGCCAGACAGTCAGTACCATGATCATTTCTCATTTCTGTATTAGGAAAGCGAGTCCACAGGAAGTTCAGCCTTGACTGAGCACCTGTGACGAGGATGTTGTGAACACAGAGCTTGCATTTGCCTCTGATTCCCAGGCTAGGGCTCATTCCAGGGCATGGAGGCTGCTGCCTCTGAGCAAGGCCTCTGAAAGGGAGGGCTGAGAATGGAGGCATTGACAAGGACAGGGAGAAGGGCCCTGGGAACAGCCTGCTGGGCCAATGGGGAGTGAAGGCTGGCCGGGGCAGTGAGGCAGGGCATGGCAGGCTTTGATGTGGCCAGCACAGGTTTCCTGGCCAAGGAGTGGCAAAATCAAAGCCTCGCAATGGGCACCGTCTGAGGATGCCCCTGAAAAGAGCATGGTGACATCTGGGGGAAAGTGAGTGGTCTAAGTTACGAGGCTAAGAGGATGTCTCAAGAGCTTTCTCCTTATCTCTTGGAGTCCCAGAAGTCCGAGAGGGTGACGCAGAGGAGACCTGGGACCCCTCCCTGCCAGGGTGTCCCATTCTATGTTCCTGGGAACTCTTGTGCTCCAAGAAAACATTGACAAGAGTACCATGGAAAAATAGCCTCTTCTTAGAGGATCACAAGGTGCTATGTTATAGGAAAGTCACAGCACACACTTTGGCCAATAAACAAATGACAGCAACAAAACTCCAATGAACTTAAGTCCAGTATTGTCCAAATGGATTAGACCATGTAACCTTCCAAAAACATTTTTTTTTCCTGAATAACAAATATTTTCACATTGTAGCATACTCTTTTCTGCAGAATGGTTTATAGAATGGTGTTTGGAAAAACACTGAGCTAACCCAATGCCTTCATTTGACTGTGGAAGGAAACCACAGACCAGAGAGGTGACTCAACTTGTCCAGAGACACACAGCAGGAGCTCACCTGGACATGACTGTGGAAGGAAACCACAGACCAGAGAGGTGACTCAACTTGTCCAGAGACACACAGCAGCTCACCTGGACCTTCAGACTCCCTGGCTGGGTCTCCTTCTTAGACCCGGGAGAAATTTCCACTGCATGATTTT
>NW_007727326.1:302562-304467 GCF_000696425.1 Galeopterus variegatus | reverse complement strand
TGACTGTGGAAGGAAACCACAGACCAGAGAGGTGACTCAACTTGTCCAGAGACACACAGCAGCTCACCTGGACCTTCAGACTCCCTGGCTGGGTCTCCTTCTTAGACCCGGGAGAAATTTCCACTGCATGATTTTTGCCAAGCTATTAATGAAAATGAGACCTAAATTAGCTTCAGAAGATGAGGTTTAGCATTGGAAAGTTTTTAACTATTGAAATTGGGAAAGCAAATGAGTTCATGTGCTAAAAATCAGTCAGCAAGTAAAAATGAAGCTCCACATATCTTAGTCATTGGAACCCATGGCACCCCCTGGGGCCTCAGTTTCCCCTTTTGTGATGTAAGGGGGGAGAGACCAGGCTAGCCAATTGCTAAGGTTCTTTCCAAATGTGACGGGAGTCTGTGATTTCAGAGACAAGTGTCCAACAGCAGAGAGGGCTAAGGACTGAGGGTGAGGGAACCCCACAAGGGGGAGAGAGCAGCTGGCCCAGCATACAGCCCCCATCAGGCTTCTCAGCTGCCCACTGAGGAAGGCCCTTCCCCAGATGCAAAGTACGCATCTCACATTAGCTTGCAAGGCAGCACTGATTAGTAATTAAATGGCTTTAAAAAAAATAAAGCCATTAAAGCGAATGCCATCAAAATCAGAACCTCAGACATTGGCTCATAATTATGAGTGTACCTTGAGACTCACAGAGAGGACATTTACATTTTAACATGCATACTGCACAGGCATTCATGTCTCCCCCCACCCCACCCCGCTCCTATCATTAGGAAACCTGCTGCTGAATTCATTTGTTTTCCAGCTTTACTCTGATCCTCGAAAAAGCAGGTCACCCTGCAAGAAGCCGATGGGGAGGAGTGAAAAGAGGCTTTACATGAGGCTGGTCTTAGCCCCCCCACATCTAGCTGTGTTGCTTTGGTCAAGTTGCCTAATCACCTTGGCAACCTCGTTTGCTCATCCTTCAAATGGGGACACTTGTAGTGTGTGCTAAGGGTTAAATGAGTCAGTGTGTTTCTGAATGTAACACATAGTCGATGTTCAGTAACTGATAGCCATTGTTAGACCTGGTACGTGGCACTCAGTAGGCACTTCTCCAATGTGTGCTGAATTGAGCACATACAATGTGGCCGGTCCTATGCTGGACACTGCCAGGTACCAGGGAGGAGAAAGTGGGGCCATGGAGAAATTCATTCTCCCTGGGAGATGAGATGAATGAACAGGAAATCATTGGGTTCATCCAGGCCAGTGGCCCAGGGGCTGGTCCACAGTGAGGTGCAGGCACGGCTGCAGTTTGTGTGTGGGTGGGGGAAGGAGAGTGTGCAGCCCTGGTGGGACGGTGGGATTCATAGCACCTGGCACATGCCTGGTCTCCTCCTTGGTGCTTTACACACATTATCTCATTTTCTCCTCACAGCCATCCCCATTCCCATTTGACAGACAGGGACGTCAAGGCTGAGAGAAGCCAATCAGCTTGTTCAGTATCAGAGCTGGGATGTGGAGGAGCCATTAGTCAGTTGGAAATCTCTGAAGCCCCCAGCCCATTGTGCTTTCATGACACTAGGCTGCATGCCAGGCAGGAGGAGCGATAAGTATCTACACTGCCCCTTGGTGCTGGGGCTGCAGAGGCAGAAAGGACAAGTGTCAGAGTTTCCTGATGCCAGGCTGATAGGCAGACTGGCCCAGAAGGTCTGAGAGACAAAAGTCAGCCCCCAGTGCTCACTTCTGAGTCAAGGTGACTCCCCTCATCCAGGGCCTGGGCCTCCAGTGGGGGTAAACCTTGTCAGTCACTCTGGTAAGATTCTGTGAGCTTCAGAACTTGGAGTCCCTAGGTTCTCCCTTCACCGTAGAGGACAGCCACTTGGAGGACAGAGACAGCCAGCAGGTGAATCTGACAGGCCTGCATTC
>NW_007727326.1:293927-302094 GCF_000696425.1 Galeopterus variegatus | reverse complement strand
TCACTTCTGAGTCAAGGTGACTCCCCTCATCCAGGGCCTGGGCCTCCAGTGGGGGTAAACCTTGTCAGTCACTCTGGTAAGATTCTGTGAGCTTCAGAACTTGGAGTCCCTAGGTTCTCCCTTCACCGTAGAGGACAGCCACTTGGAGGACAGAGACAGCCAGCAGGTGAATCTGACAGGCCTGCATTCTAGACTTGTAGAATGTAGTCTGTTGCTGTGTGACTTTGGGCCAGTCACTTCCCCTCTCTGGGCCTCTATTTTCTATTCTGTAAAATGAAACGGCAGGACAAGCCAAGCTCAGCTGCACGCCCCCCCCCACCCCCCAGCCGGACTCCCTGATTCTACATGAGCCTTTTCATCCTCTGAAATTTTTTGAAAATAGAGCAGCTGCCCTTGGTACAGAGGCTCACTGAGACTTTCACCTGTCATTATTCACCCCAGAGACTTAACCGTCCAAGAGCTAAGAAACAAAAGTTTGCCCCGCCCCTGCATCCCTTTTTTAAAAAAATACAAAATAAGGCTAGACGGGCCATTTTCAGACAGTCCCTAGGGCCTAGTCAGCTATTAAAGATGGAAATTATATATTCATAACACAGGATATTGCTGCTTGCTTATTTATAACTTGCTCCATTTCAAGAATATTTATTCTAGATGAGGAGGCTTGATAATTTTCATCCAATCTACTCCTCATAGCTTAGGGCAAAAGAAGGAAACAGCTCAATCAAAGAAGTAGCTTCCTATTATTGGCAGGTAGGAAAGGAACACACTGCTCCCCTTTCTGCAGGCCAGGAACACAGCCAGATGGGTGCTGGCAGCCAGGCTTCACCTCCTTCTGCACCAGCTTCCTGGGGCACCCCAGCTGGGACCTCACCACTCTGGGCACAGTTCTCACAAGCAAGGCAAAACTTAGCATGGAAAGGGCAAAGCAGCCAGACTCCAGCCCCCTCCTTTGGCCCAGGAAGAGGCTGAGACCCAGAAAAATGGGCTGTGCTTGCTCAAGTTCACAGGAACTGGGGCACACAGATACACAGAGTTGGGGTGTGAACCCAGGCACCTGATTCTCAGGCCAGCACTGTTTCAAGGAGGGAAAGGGAAGTACTGAGTACCTACTATGTGTCAGTCTCTGGACTAAGTGCTAAATCAAGCCAACAACATTTTAAGCACCTACTGTATGCCTTGGCCTGTGTTGGGAGATGCTGAAGCTCACAGAAGAGGAGACAGGTGCTTGAAGAGTTTCCCTGTGAGAAGGCAAGAGCAAAGCACTTTGCCTCACTAGCTGGTCCTACCAGTCTGGACACCCCCTCCACCCTCTGTTTCATCAGCATTATTCCCACTGGACTGAGGACAATGAGCAGCTGGCCCAAGGTCCCAACTCCAGTGAGGAAAGGGTGGGGCCTGGATTTGAAACTACCCAGCTCAGATTCAGAAGCCATGACCTTTCTATGACTCCCAAACCCTCTCCTGGTCAAACCCCAGACTGCCGAGGCTCCCTCTGCCCCATTTCCCATGGGCAGTCAAGCTGAGAGCACCGTCACACCCTGTAGGCACCTGGAGCAGGGGCCCTTTTACAGGGAGAACACCAGACTCCCAGGAGCCATTCTGTAATTGTTGGGAAAAGGCTACCGGCCAAGATGTCTCATGAGTCCAGTCTCCATGTAGCCTCCAACTTCCACACACCACATGCACGCAAACGGGCACACATGCACGCAGGCACATATGCACGCACACGGGCACACATGCACGTGGGCACACGTGCACACACACTTGCCAGGTGTGGTTGGCATTCTGCCCTTTCTGAAAATCCTCAATAGTGTATTCCCTGCCTGCTTGCTCAGTGAGGCTGGAGAACCTCTTCGGGGTAAGAATCACCAAGACTGAAAAAGTGTGTGTCTGTGTGGTGTCCTTTATTCATTCTGCAAATAGTCAGTCCCTGCGACATGGCGGGGCCCAGGCACACGTGTGGGTTACAGTGTTGAATGGTGAGCAGAACCAACCCAGCTGCTGCCCCCTGGAGGGTATGGTCGATGGAGCACCTGGGACTCATACCTGGGGCTCTGGGGGCTGGGGGAGGGGGTGACTAGAGAACTGGAGCCCTGAGAGGTTAGGAGAGCTCCGAGAGGTGAACAGGAGTTTAGCTCACCTGGGTGGGGAGACTGGCCAGAGTGTGCTGAGCAGGAGGCACTGCAGCCACAGAGGGAGAGGGCTCAGGATGAAGCCCCAGGCTGGGCCAGCCTCCTACCCCACATTAGGGATTAGGGTCTTCCTCATCAGGGTAGTGGGAAGCCCTGAACAAAGAAAGGAACAGAATCAAATTGATTTTTATTTTGTTTATTTGTTTGTTCGTTTTGGCAGCTGCCCAGTGCAAGGATTGAACCCTGGACCTTGGTGTTATCAGCACCATGCTCTAACCAACTGAGCTAACTAGCCAACCCCTAAGATCAGATTTTGAAGTATGTCTGAGAGTTAGGAGGATGGTGCAGGGGAAGCTAGTGTTTCCTACCACGGACAACGTTTATTCTAAAGCAGCCTGTGGTGTGTGCAGGATGGGGGATTCCATCACTCCAACCTGGCCCGGCGACTGAAGCTTCCCGGGGCTGGGTTCAAGGGCCAAGGACCACCTGCATCAGAACCAGTGGCCCAGGAGCTGATTTTAAATGCAGATTTCCAGGACCCAGGCCAGGCCTTAGGAACCAAAATCTCTGGGGACATTGTGAAATCTGTATTTTATGAGCTCAGCAGGAAACTTGGAAGCAGAGTGAAAGCTAAGACCTTTAATTTGGTCTCTGTGAGACTTAGTCTGTCAAGAGTGCCTGGAGGTTCTCTAGGGCAGGGGTTCTCATCCTGCACTGTGCATTAGAACTATCTGGAGGACTTGGAAAAAGCAGGTGGCAGAGCCTCTTGCTCAGAGACTCTGACTCACTTGGTCTGGGGGCCAGGGCACCAGTACTTCTAAATGCTCCCCAGACAATTCTGTGGTGCTGCTGAGGTGAGAGAGAGAGAGAGAGAGAGAGAAAGAGAGAGACACTCTAGGTCTTAAATCAGGGCATGGGGGGTTGGGGGCATGGCAAGAGGCCCCAAGAGTGCTGATTCAGCTGGCACAGCCTCGCCTCTTCCACGCCCCTTCTTTATGCAATGCTTCCACAGTGTCTGCTCCGTGCTGGGCCCTGTGCTGGGCACTGGGTCACTGGCGTGCTTGTCCATGGAGTGTCCAGTCCCGAGGGGGCTTGGTGTGTGTGGTGGTTCCTGGAGCATATCCCAGCTCCCATCCACTCACCAGGGACAGGAAACTTGCGTGTTGAGAACGACTAAGCCAGAGGAGTCTCTCACCCCCTCATTTTCCTGCCTGAGGGGGAAGGGACTGCCCCCAGGCCACATGGGTGTAAGGGTGAGAGATGGCTGAGCATGTGACAGAGGTGAAGGGCCCGGGCCTTTCTCAGGTGCCTGGATACTTGGAAGCAGAGAGGGTCAAGGGGCGAGCTTCCAGGGGAGGAGGAAGAGGATGGAAGCCGTCAGCCCCAACAGTACAGCTGAACATGCAGAGCCCACAGAAACCAGAGTCTGTGCAGTCCTCACCCTTGGCTTACGAATGTGGCCACTGAGGCCCAGGATCAGGGGACATGTCCAAGGTGACACATATACCCAGGTGCACACACAACCTGCATACACATACATACACTCACACACACAGACACACACATACATACGTACATACACACAGACACATACACACAACATATACTCACTCACACACACACACACACACACACACACACACACGAACACACAGATATACATCTCCTTAGACATCTTGGACCTCCAGAGTTCTTTCCACATACTTTTTCATATCTCAACCTGAGTGTAGTTTATTGATTCTTTGGTATTAAAAATTCTATTTCTGCATTTTTTAAACCACAATTCTTGCTCAGGATATCCTAAACCTTAACATCAGATGAATCATAGTGACATGAGGTTTTGGGGGGTGATTTTATTTTCTATTCCCTTTAATCAATAAATCATTTGTAAATGCCTTTAATAAAGATAAATGAAAACCAGCCTTTACCTTATGATAAAATTGGTGTTTCCAATCTTTAAGCTTGGGGCTTGTCAGCTCAGGAGTCTATAGATTCTGTAAAACAGGAAGCTCCCCTTCCAGGACTTTAAGCTCACTTCAGCCTCCCTATGGCTCGAGATGAGCTGGCTCCTCTGTACACCTGGAGAGGCTCCAGAGCCCAAGCAGGCCAGCCCCCGCCCACGAGGGTGCTCCTCTGAGCACAGTCTGCACAGCAGCATGGGCTAAAGATGCCCCTTCCTCACCGGGCACACTCACCGGTACTGATTGACGTTTGTCTGCATGAACACATGTCCATCTTCACTGAGTTACACGGAGATATGTACCCACATGTACCACACAGATACATGTGTGCTGAGACATGCACACACGTGAGACCTGCCTGTACACATACCACAGATCCCTGTTACCCCCAAATATAGAAAGGTTTGTGTGTGTATGAGAGGGAATGAGAGAGACAGAGAGAGGCTTTATTTTATAGGAAGGTGGGGAACAATTATTTGAAGCTGTGTATTTTGAACTCTGTGGCCTAAGGTTTAAAACAATCTGTCTGTTCTTACTTCCTCTCCCCTCCTATTTTGACCCAAGTGCTTTAGTTCCTGGGAAACCAACAGACGGGATGCTGAGGACCTGGGATGACAGCAGTAGGTGACAGAGGGCAGGAACAGGGGCTTCCCCATCATTTGCCATTCAGAAAGGAGTAGCCAAGGATCTTCAAGCTGAAGAAACTGCTTGAACCAGTTAAAAGGTGTTGCTGCTTTCTGCAAAGCACTGTGAATATCTTTTCCAAGGCCAAGAGCAATTCTGTAGCAGGTAGGTATAGAGGCCTCCCAAGACAGTTTCCTGGAAAATAACCTCTCACCTGGCATCTCGTGGGAGGAATAGTTAACAGAAAAGCAATCTCGTGGGAGGTGAAGGGCACAGGCTTTGCTTCTGTAGACCCTGGGGACAGAGTGTCCCTTTGCTATGAGTCAAGCAGCATAAACTCAGCTTTGCTCTGACCCTGGCCAGCTGCTCCATTCCAGAGCCCCTAGGGAGTCTCTCTCTCTCCTTCACATCTAGAAGAAAACATATTAATCTCTGATGCCTTCCTGGTGAGCAGAGCAGTAGCTGAACCCCAAAGAACATCTCACAACAACATCAGATATTCTGTCCCTCTCCCAGCACAGCTGGCAGAGTCAGGAGCAGGGCTCTGGACCAGAGACTGGAACATTGGCTTCTGAGTCACTGTGCAACCTCAGCCTGCCCCCTAACCTTTCTGGGCCTCACCCTTGCATCCCACAGGATTAGGAGGCCTATTACACACACACATACGAGGCTCCAGGGCATTCCCAATGTAATACATGACAAATAAGCATTTAAAGGTTATTCTTACCTGACACTTGCTGATCACATCAAAAGGAGAAGACCACCTCTTCAAAGATGGGGCAAAGGGCCGGCCCGGTGGCGCACTGGAGAGTGCGCTCCTGCCGAGGGTTCGGATCCCATGTGGAGACTGGTTCCCACTCACTGGCTGAGCGTGGTGCAGACGCAACACCAAGGATTGCGATCCCGTTACCGGTCAGTAAAAAAAGACAAAAAGGAAAAAAAAAAAAGATGGGGCAAATGGATTTACTACTTGGTATTTGCCTAGAACACTGGAGTTTACAAAGCTAAGAAAAATATGTCCCTTTATGCTCCCAATACCCCTGCGAAGAAAATAAGACATTTTTATCCCAACTCTGCAGATGAGAAAATTGAGGTCCTAGAGAGAGAGTACTTTACTTAAGGGTAAACAGACAATAAGTGTATGTAGGGACATGACTCAAATCTCCCATTGTCTGTGATCTCAAGGCTCGGAACATTCCAAAGGGCTACAGAATTGAGGACATGTCTTCACAAGTCCCATCTAGGTGGTATGAGAAGACTGACTCTCAGCCAGAGTGTGATCACCAGCCTTTATCCAAGGGTGCCTTACACTGTCCACTCAGCTAACTGAGAAGATGGCAGCCATGGCTGTCATCACTCAATCTGGATGGATGGGTGGGTGGGTGGATGGATGGATGGATGGCTGCATGGCTGGCTGGCTAGATGGTTGGCTGGGTGGGTTGATTAATGGATGGATGGACAGATGGGTGGGTGGGTGGATGGATGGATGGATGGATGGATGGATGGATGGACGGCTGGATGGTTGATGGTGGATGAATGGATGGTTGCATGCATGCATGCATAAATTTGTAAAGGCTGTTGAGTCCTTTGGAGTTGTACAATTTTAATTTTAATCCTGGGTGGATGAATGGATGGTTGCATGCATGCATGCATAAATTTGTAAAGGCTGTTGAGTCCTTTGGAGCTGTACAATTTTAATTTTAATCCTGGCTTCGTCTTCCTAAATGTGTACCTTTGGGCAAGTCACTTAACCCCTCTGTGGCTCAGTTCTCTCATCTGTAAATGGGTAGTGGTATGTACATTATATGTGTGGTGAACGTGATACTGACAATCCATGCAAAGCCCAGTGTACAGTACCTAGCACAAAGACATCTTCCATAGTGAAAGTTATTTCTACTTGTTCCTACAGGGGCAGGGATTGCCAACCAAATTTCCCACCTACTTCTACTCCTGCCCGCTCTTGCTCTCCTCCAGCCTGTCAGGATCCCTGGCCAAGCTTGGCAGCTGGCCAGTCATTATTCTGGCCCTGTCTGACCCAAGTAGCTCATGGAGGTCAGGCCCTGGCTCCCTTTCCCTGTTCTCCCAGCATAGTCACCTCTAGTGTCAGACCCTAGAACCAGAACAAGTCCAGCTGCTGGATTCAGCCTTCTAGGATCTAGGAAACTGGGGACATGTGTGCTCTGGGGGCGCTTTTGCCCTGTGACTGGCATCAGGCGTTGGAAGAGAAAGGGGAGTCACCTTCACATCTCCAGGAAAGCTGGTGGGTAATGAAAAGGACCCATGTCACCAGTCAGGATGCTTTCTGCTGCTTGAGACAGGGAACACCAATCCAACTGGCTAAAATAATAAGAAAGCAGTGAGACAGCAAATGGCCCCAAGGTCCGGCAGAGCAAGGTCCTCACATAGCCACAGGATGGCTGCTGAAGTTCCAAGCATCACACACAGATATGACAAAGTCAAGCAGAGGAGAAGGCCATTTTGTCTGTAGCAGAAGAAACACTTTCTTTACCTCACAGACTCAAGCTCACCCAACCCCACACCAGGCTGGCTGGATTTAACATCTCCTTACTTTGAAGGAGATGTTAAATCCAACTTGACCTGGGCAGCAGGCCTTGGGCAAGTACCCTGGAGCCCTACTCTCCTCCATAAAGGTAGTGCAGCCACTTCATTATCCGTTCAATATATCCCTTGATGGGGACAGACCTGCTGGGCTGGCCTGGAATATTAGCTGGGTTAATTGTCCCTTGAAATGAACAACCAGTTTAATCAAGGACTTAATGCCCTCAGCCATTCAATTATGTCTGCCTCTGGACTTGCAGATTCCATTACCACCCCTGCGCCTTGCGTGCCAGAAGATTGAGATTGGCTGGTGTGTGTATGCACGCTCACACACACGTGTGTGTGTTTCTGTGTGTGTGTGGGGGGGGGGGTCATTGCCCACAGGCATTTGTTAAGAGTAAACTGCAGGCCCAGAGCCCAGCCTGGCAGACAGCACCTGACCTTGGCTGTTGGCTGCAAGGCCTCATCAGGTAGCTGTGCCGGCTTCTCCTTAAGAGGGTTCTGCAACCACATCTCACCTGCAAACAATGTGTGTGTGTGTGTGTGTGTGTGTGTGTGTGTGTGTGTGTGTGAGAGAGAGAGAGAGAGAGAGAGAGAACAAGGGGGGGTTGGGGCTTGATAAGATCTCTGTGGGGTTAATGGTCTTTAAATTATTTAAATCAAATTCATCCTATGAAAACCCACATTTACATACACACACTCACACACACACACACGCACACACGCAAATTCAGCCACTGTTCACTCTACCCAAACCCCTGCCTGCCCTATAAAAAAAAAAAAAAACTTTACTACAGAGCTTTTTGTAGGACTATATTGAGACCCTCATATTAAAACAAGATGGGGTTAGAAACAACCCACATGCCCATCACTAGGAGAGTGGTTGAATAT
>NW_007727326.1:291547-293586 GCF_000696425.1 Galeopterus variegatus | reverse complement strand
CCCACACACACACACACGCACACACACAAATTCAGCCACTGTTCACTCTACCAAAACCCCTGCCTGCCCTATAAAAAAAAAACTTTACTACAGAGCTTTTTGTAGGACTATATTGAGACCCTCATTTTAAAACAAGATGGGGTTAGAAACAACCCACATGCCCATCACTAGGAGAGTGGTTGAATATCGTTATGGCGCATCTATACAACACTATGCAGCCACACCAGGACTGATGAGTATCTCTAGTCATTGACGTGCACATGACACATTATTGAGTTTAAAAAGCTTGCAAAACTGCATGCTTACAGCATGATCTCTGGGTGGAAAATTATGCTTACCCAGATCTATATGAATATTGAAGGACAGAGACTATTCTCTGAAAGAATAGTCCCAAATTTCCCCACTGTGTACATCTGGGAGGTGAGACTCAGGATACTCTGCTTTATTTTCATTTTTCTGTATATCCTGGGCATTCTACAAGAGCATATATAATCAAATTAAAACAATGCAGCAGGTTTTACTTGGGGATGTTTTCTCACACCGTTCCAGAACCACATCCTATAGGTAAAGATCACTCTTGTCTCACCTCCTGAGAGGTCTCATGCACTGTGCAGGACTCAGGAGACAGGTGCGGCCCTAATTCTGTTGCTCACCAGTCTGGGACTCAGTTTGCTCCTCCAGAAAATGGTTATGCTATTTGCTTCAACAACTTGAAAGTTTTATTTGCTTGTGATTATAAGCATAATACATGGTCGCTGATAAGACCTTGAAAAATGCAGAAAAGCATAGAGATGAAAACATCACTCATAATCACATGCCCAAGAAATCCACTATTAACACTTTGTTGTATGAAGAGGGTCTTCAAAAAGTTCATTAAAGATTGTATTATCTTTTAATTCCATTTTCCTTGAACTTTTTTGAAGTACCCTCGTATTCCCTTCCAGTCTTTTTTCTAGGAGTAATGGGGGTCAGGACCTGGCGCTGACTCTACTGAGACAGTCTGCGACCCGAACCCAGCCCTGACACTGACCCGCCAGGTGGTCCTGGTGGGCACCCCGTCCCCTCAGCCTGGAGGTTATGGCCATCACTCGTAACATGGGAATGATGAACATAACGCTTTCTCACATGGTATTAAATGAAATGAGGACTGTAAACACCTAGCACTCTTCCTGGCACTGAGCGAAACATTATTGTTATAATATAAATACTATTTTATAATTCTTTCTCCCTTCTCACCCCAGCATCGTGTCAGTCGCCCCTGTTTCAGAGAGGCTGTGAGAACAGTATCAGACGGTGCCGCCAGTGGTCCCTGGCCCTGGCCTCACACTAGAATTATCTGGGAAGCTTATAAAACACTGATGCCAGGCCCCACCCCAGCCTAATTAAATAAGGATCATAGGGGTGGGGTTCTGGCATTGGCATTTCTGGAAAGTTCCCCAGAGGATTCTAATGTGAGCCCAGACTGAGAACCACTGGTGCATGTCGAAGTGCTTTAGGAAAGCCAAAGAGCTACGTAAATGGAAGGGGTCATTATTATTCATTAACGCTGCTTCTCTGGGGGTGGAAAGGAGTTCATTGACTCCTCCACAGTCTCACCTGGTCCTTCTAGTGAGAGACTTTGGCAAAATCACAATCTGTTGCTTGGAGTTGGGCCCTAGGGCTCACAAAGCATTTTCTTATCACTTCTGGAGCTGGGGGTTGTGAAGCTTTATTGAGTGTTGACTTTATCCCAGGCCCTCTATGCTGAGCAGAGCACTGTATGTGCAGAACGAGGGGGCAGGCACCTGCTCAGGCTGCACCAGCCTCTATGGAGGACAACTTGGCAATGTCCTACAAAAATCTAAGATGTATACACCAGTTCCAATCTTAGGTTACTAATGAAGATGAGGTGTAATCAATGTCCCCCAAAGAATGTATACAGCTGCATTGATTATAATAGCCTTAACTGGGAACAACCCAAATGCCCATCAATAGTTGAATGGATAAATTGTGGAATATTCATACAAAGGAATACTAACTAGCAATGAAAAAAAAAAAAA
>NW_007727326.1:284823-290978 GCF_000696425.1 Galeopterus variegatus | reverse complement strand
AAAAAAAAAAAAAGAGCTATAGCTAAACACAACACAGATGAGTCTTGCAGACGTAATGTTGAACAAAAGAAAACAGACTCAAAGAGTACATACATTCTTTATTATTCCATTTATACAAAATACAGAAACAGGCAAAACCAATCCATGGTGATAACAGGAGGTGAGATTAGTAAATTACCTTAGAGAGTGGGTATCCACCACAAGGCACGAGATGGGGCTGGAAACGTTCTATAGTAACCGACGTCTTGATCTGGGTGGTGATTACGTAAGTGTATACACATGCTGTGTATCAAATTTTTTGAGCTGTACCCTTTACTTTTTGTAAGTTAAACTTCAGTTAAAAATTTTTTAAATGCAAATAAAATTGAAGAGATCCGGGCCGGCCCAGTGGCGCACTCAGTAGAGTGCGGCACTCTCGCCGAGGGTTCGGATCCCGTATAGACACCGGTCCGCTCACTGGTTGAGCATGGTGCGGGCGCAACACCGAGGGTTGCGATCCCGTTACCAGTCACGAAAAAAGACAAAAAAAGGAAAAAAAAAAAAATTGAAGAGATCCTTTGCCCCAGTGATTCCACTTCTAACAATTTTTTTCGATAGATGTATTTGCACATGCAAGATATCGCCATTTGTTATAAAAACAAAAGATTGGGAGAAAACAAAGTGTCCATCAATAGGGGCTGGTTAAATGAAGTATAACTCCTCTCAGCCATGCAACATGGCACAGCATGCAAAAAATTAGAAAAGATCATCAGGATATATTTTTGAAATGAAAATAAAAAATCAAGTGCAGAGATGCACAAAGGGTATGCTATCTTTAGGGTTAAAAAATGTATAGACAGAGAAAGAGATTAGTTTATGTAAGCATAAAATAAAGTATCTCTGGAAGGACACCTAAGACACTAGAGATTGGTTGACCATGAGGAGGGCACCCAGGTGGCCGGTTAGGGTTGCAGGAAAATTTTCACCATATGCATTTGAATCTTTCATGAGTTTAAATCATGAAACTATTAAAATTTCTAAATAAAAAATGTAAAACAGCCATCCCCACATTCACCTCCTTCAAGGCCTATTGCTGCAGGATAGAATTCAAACGTTCACCTTGGCCTATAATTTCCAAAACCTCCTGGTGCCTCTGAAATGTAACATGACTCTCGCACCCACCTGGGCCTTTACACCAGCCATTACCACTTTGGGAAATGCCCCTTCTCTTCCCAGTATCACCTCCTTCAGGAAGTCCTCCCAGACTTTCCCAGGCACCTCTGGACTCCTGCCATCCATATTTCCCATATGTCATTTCTCATGTATCATCTGTCATACTGTTCGTAATAATTGGTTTCCAAGCCTATGTGCCCTACTAGAATGTCAGCATGCAGCAGGGTGCCCCTGGAAACAGCATTTGTAGAATAAATGGATGGATAGTTTATGCCAGGCTGGGAACTAGCAAGCAGCTTTTGACTCTTAGATATACTGTTTAGTTTCCAAATTCTGTGTAAGTATGAGCCATGCCTTGGTTTCCTCATCTGTAAGTGGGAATAATAACAGCACTTACTTCATAAGATTACATAGTGAGGATTACATGGGTTAACATTTAATAAGGCACGTAGAAGCGTGTTTTCATTAGTAGTTATTACTATTTCCATACCACTGTATTGTGATGAAAAAAGAAAATATATTCTAGTAAATTCAGAAGGCTGTAGGGTGGGAGGTCTGAATCCAGATCCCCAGGGCGGTGTCTCCATGACTAGCTGTTCTTTCCTGTGAGTGTGGGGCAGGCGTCAGAGCTGAGGGGTGGGGAAGTTGTCAAATCCTCTGGTCCTCCAGGCCTCACAGCCCCCTTTCGGGCCCCTTTCACTTCACGAGGGTGTGGGGAAGTTGTCAAATCCTCTGGTCCTCCAGGCCTCACAGCCCCCTTTCGGGCCCCTTTCTCTCATCGGTGGCCACACTCCTCTGGCCCTGCATGCCCAACTCCCACATAAGCCCCTCTGTGTCTACCCTCATGGTGGAGAGTGAGCAATGGGCTATTTTGCATGGGGTGAAAGGCGATTAGCATATGGGTATGGAGGATGGGGGTGGCGGGGCATATTTTTCAACCTCCAGACCTGATAATGGGTGAAGAATCGGGTGCAGAGGCCTCTCTGTGAGTACCTTCAAGACATGTCTCATAAGTCATTACCTGAAATGAGTCCAGGAGAAACTCTTAACCTTGTTAAGGTCTAGTTTCCTCATCTGCCACGTGGGATCATTACTATAAAGAAGAAAGGAAATGATAATTCAATGAAAGCACGTGGGAAAGAGCTTTGGACCCTGTAATGCATTGGCAGAGGCTGGCAAACCTAAGGGCCAGAACATTTATTTTCCTTTGAGTTACCTTAGGCACATCAGGACTCTCCAGTTGCCCCAGTCCCCACCACTCCCTATCGCTTACTCCAGCCTGCTCCACACTCTCACAGTGTTTGCCTCATCCTGAAGACATGTGAGTTTGCCACCCCTGCTACACAATATTAACTTCCAAGGTGCCTGCTCTTCTGTCAGCTATCAGTGTTAGAGAGGCAGCCAGCAGGGGAGATAAGGTGTGGCTCTTTGAATACCTGGGACCTTTCTGCTCTGCCCAAGCCATTGGACTTCACTGCGGTCCAGGCCAGAGCCCCATCAGTCTCAGTCCCAGTAGTTTTCCATGAGCCAGGAAGAAGCCAGACCTGCATGCTGCCAAGAAGACATGCCTTCCTTTAGCCTCTAGGTACAGAGAAAAAATCTGCAGCCTCTTAAACATGCCAAATTCCTGGTCTGCTAGAGCCTGGGAGGCCAGATGCTGCTTACAAGTCCATCTCCCAGATGCCCCAAATTCCACCATTATCAACACATTCCTCCATGTTAAGCATTGCCCTGTAAAGTTGAAAGATGTACTGGAAGGGTAGGCGAGTGAGTTCAAACTAGGCTGGAGCAGATCTTTAAGGATAAGCTTGGTGGGAAGGCAGATTCTGTGAGCTGAAAGTGCAGAGGCATAGGGGGAATGGGGAAGGAGAGGGAGAAAGGGATAGAGAGTTGCTCAAAGAAAATCCTCAACTTTTTAGAGGGCAGGAGTGAGTGCAGAGGGAAGGAGACGATGAGAAGCACCGAGAAGCAGGGACACTCAGGCCAGCATGATGGCCCATCCCATGGTGACAGCATCTGCTCTGTTGTTTGCTGAGTGAACAAATGACCACCTGAAGGAACAGAGGTGGCTGAAACAGCCCCCAAACTGCTCACCTCCACCCCCTTCTCTCAGCCCTCATAAACACAAAGTAATGTCAACTCTTCCCCTGCTGGGAGGATTCCACTCCCATGGGAGAGAACAGGAATGGGCTAGACCCATGGGTCGGAAAGTGTAATCTGGTTTTCTCATCAAAGGCAGGGGACAGGTGCACAGGCCCTGGGAGACTGCCCCAGGGCTCGGCAGGACCTGCGGGTTTTATCACCAACCCCCACCCTAGAGGGAACCGCCTCTTTTAGGGTCAGTTCTGGCAGTGAACCCAGTGTCTTCCCTTTTATCCTCAGGGAGAAAGAGTCTTAGGGGGAGGGGCTGGAGGGGGAATGAGGTAGAGAGACTCGGGTACCTCCAGGCCTCTTGACATCTCTGTACGACTCCAGGTGAGACAGTTCACCTCCATCCTCAGTCCCCTCACCTGTGAAATAGGGACAGTTAATGTATCTGCTTCACAAGGCTGCTGTGAGCATTAAAGGAAGGGACTGTAGGGTGGGGATTTGAGCTGAACCTTATAGGTGGGTCAGACGGCAGGGAGCAAAGGCTGGGAAGCAGGAGAGAGAACACAGGTGCATTTGTGTGCTGTTCAAGGAGTCGGAGCACAGCCTGCGGTGGGGAAGGTAATTCTGGAAAGGCAGGCTATGGCTTGATCACTGAGGGTCTTTCCTGCCCAGCTAAGGAACTTAGACTTTATCTTACAAGCAGTGGAGGCGTATTGGAGGATCCTTGTATTTAAGAGAGGCCTTTGAGGCCCAAAGAAGGGATGGGTTCCAGGTCCCAAGGGACACCTGGGCTGCAGTCTCATCTGGAGAAAGTGTAATCTGGTTTTCTCATCAAAGGCAGGGGACAGGTGCACAGGCCCTGGGAGACTGCCCCAGGGCTCAGCAGGACCTGCGGGTTTTATCGCCAACCCCCACCCTAGAGGGAACCGCCTCTTTTAGGGTCAGTTCTGGCAGTGAACCCAGTGTCTTCCCTTTTATCCTCAGCGAGAAAGAGTCTTAGGGGGAGGGGCTGGAGGGGGAATGAGGTAGAGAGACTCGGGTACCTCCAGGCCTCTTGACATCTCTGTACGACTCCAGGTGAGACAGTTCACCTCCATCCTCAGTCCCCTCACCTGTGAAATAGGGACAGTTAATGTATCTGCTTCACAAGGCTGCTGTGAGCATTAAAGGAAGGGACTGTAGGGTGGGGATTTGAGCTGAACCTTATAGGTGGGTCAGACGGCAGGGAGCAAAGGCTGGGAAGCAGGAGAGAGAACACAGGTGCATTTGTGTGCTGTTCAAGGAGTCGGAGCGCAGCCTGCGGTGGGGAAGGTAATTCTGGAAAGGCAGGCTATGGCTTGATCACTGAGGGTCTTTCCTGCCCAGCTAAGGAACTTAGACTTTATCTTACAAGCAGTGGAGGCGTATTGGAGGATCCTTGTATTTAAGAGAGGCNCTTAGACTTTATCTTACAAGCAGTGGAGGCGTATTGGAGGATCCTTGTATTTAAGAGAGGCCTTTGAGGCCCAAAGAAGGGATGGGTTCCAGGTCCCAAGGGACACCTGGGCTGCAGTCTCATCTGGTCACACCACAGTCGGGGGGGCCCTCCATGAGGGTCAGCTCCTTACAGCTGACCCTGACCTCTTCTGCCCTTAGACGCTTTGTGTTTCTAGCTAGGGTGAGGACCTGACACTGAAGTGAGATAGACCCGTTCCCAGACCGTGGTTCTGTCACTCCCAGCCAGGCGACAGGGCAAGGCCCTCGACACGCCAGCCTCAGTTTCCTCATCTGAAATGTGGAGGATTTGCGCGGGCGGCCCGCCGTGTGTTCTTCCCTCGGCGGCCGTGCCAGCTTTCACCTCGAATTGCTCGCAGTCCTTCTCCACGGCTGTGAGGGCAGCAAGGGAGGGAATGAGCCATGTCCAGTCAGGTGCCAGTCACCTCCAGGCCAGGCTTAGGCCTGTTGGAGAAATAAGAAACAGTGATGAATGGCGGGAAAACTGCTTTTCTCTGTTGGCTTTGGCGGAGAGTAGAAAACTGCCTGGAGACTGGATTTAAGGTGAGAAGACAGGGAAGAAACTGCTGTGTGTGCCGAGTGTCCTGGGAAAGGAACGCATGGTTTTTGTGGCCCTACTAAGCACCAGGCATGGTGCTAGCCACCTTCCCCCATGCAGTGCGGGCTCCGTGAGTGCCTTTCTGTGCCCAGCCCGGATTGGGTGCAGAGACACAGCAGGAACAGACAAGGCCCCTGCCCTCAGGGAGGAGGACTGATAAGATGAAGGGAAAGCAAACACGTAAATAAGGATCCCAGCCATGACTGCTACGAAAAACCAGGGCGAGGTGGGAGGGAAGGGGCGGGTTCAGAGAGGGCCTCTCCAAGAGGTGGTGTATGGGACCTCAATGGCGAGAAGTGCCCTGTCAAGCAAAGCGTTGCTCACCTGCATTCCGCCCTCAGCCTCGCTGCAAGCCTGGGCTCTGAATATTGTTGTTCCCATTGTACAGGTGAAGAAATTGAGGCTCAGAGAGAGAAAGTGCCCTGCCCAAGGCCTAGAGGGTTGGAGCCAGAGCTCCAAGGCCCACGCTGCTCCCGCATTCTGGTCTGCCCTGGATACAGGCCAAGAGGCCTGGCATCTCACAGGCCACTCCCTTCCAGTCTCAGCAAGGTGAAAAAGTTAGTGCGACTTTCTCTTCTGTAGGAAGGGTCCATAAGTCCACGGGACCCCAGAGCCTGGAGGACAGATTGCAGTGGCAGGGCCCAAAGTTGCTACCCTAGGAGCAGAAGCTGTTGAACAGCAGTTCAGAACGTTGCCCTAAAAAGTGTCTCACCAGGGGCCGGCCCGGTGGCGCACTGGAGAGTGTGCCACTTGGGAGCGCAGTGGCACTCCCGCCGAGGGTTCAGATCCCATGTGGAGACCAGTTCCCGCTCACTGGCTG
>NW_007727326.1:282450-283194 GCF_000696425.1 Galeopterus variegatus | reverse complement strand
AATGGCATCCATGGGCCAGCAGCAGACACCACCTGGGAGCGTGCAGGATTGCAGATTCCCGAGTCCTACCCCAGAATTTGAAACGGAATCATACTTTGGCAAGATTCTCAGGTGATTTGTATGCACATGTGAAATTTTTAAAAGAAGGTATAATCATGACCCTCTTACAAATATAAAATGAATCTGGGTCAGAGATTTTATTTAACTCATTAATTAATAAGGAAACCACTAAAACATTACAATCAATTCAAAGGAAGATGCCCAAAGTAGACACATTTATAGGTCATCAGAAATCTGAAATAAATTTATAAATAGGTGCAAAATTGGCAAAAGAAACTAAGGCAATTACTGCATTTTACTGGACACAATTTGTATTTATGTGGACAGGAAGCATTTGCATTACTATTAGTTTTCTACAACTTGCAGAGTTGTAAAAGAGCTCAGAAAATGAAAGCCTGGGAGAAAACAAAATCCAGAAAGGCACACTGGACAGGACATCAATGATTTCTCCATCTTTCTTCCCTCTTTGGTAAGCACTTCCCGAGACCATTTCTGGCCTCTGGCGTGCCTGGACTCAGCCTCTCCAGACCGAGACTAGAGCAAACATTTGACCAAATCCTAGTGCCTCCTGTGTTCAGCTTGGGAGTTAGCAGGTGGCAGACCAGGCCTACTGACCTGGCTGATTCTTGTTTGCCTGACTCTGATAGGAAGCATAGCAGACTGTTACTGTTGCCACCTTTGGCT
>NW_007727326.1:278711-281703 GCF_000696425.1 Galeopterus variegatus | reverse complement strand
TTCTTGTTTGCCTGACTCTGATAGGAAGCATAGCAGACTGTTACTGTTGCCACCTTTGGCTCAGGTGGAACTTTCATTCAAGATGCTATCAGAGCACCTGAAAAGACAGAGACCCAGGTCTTTGCTGAGCTCACGGGGGTTGGCTGTCTGGGCCTGCCTGCAGTGATTGCCAGCACATGGGCCTCGATTCTGCCTATGCCTCGTTTTCACCGTGCCTGGTACTGAGGCTGGGGGAGAAGATCCAAGCTCTCCCCTGCCTCTTAGTTATTGGTTATCAGTACTTACTGAAAAGAACTACTGGTTGTGTGTAAGCAGAGTGGCTTAGGGGTCTGCAGAATGAGCGAGTGGTTGGGATTCCTATGTCTGGTCTGGGTCATTGTTTTTTTGGTGTAGTACACCGTGGAGGTTTAGAAGCAGATCCTGTGTCAGACAGGTCTGGGGTTGAATCCTGGTCCTGCTCCTCTCTGGCTCTGTGACTGGGCTGCTTGTTTAACCCCTGCTAGTTAAGGCATGGGGCTAGGGCCTGTGAACAACCCAGTGGACACAAGGGACATGCAGTTCATGGTGTTGCAGGAAAGAGATATTAGACATCACACATAGTTTTGTAAGTTACCATTGTAGTAAGCACCACAGAGGAAAAGTCTGTTGTGCAAAGCGTGTATAATGGGAAGACCTTTTCATATCTAGAGAATCAAGTCTAAGCTTCCTCTGGGAAGTCTTTTAAGAGTGAATTGCAGGTGGGGGCTGTTAAGCAAGCACAGAGAACAGCAGGGGCAAAGGCCCTGAGGTGGGAGAGGTTGGCCCACTCGAGATGCAAAGAAGGCTCATGTGAGTGGGGGTGTCAACTGTTTGTGAGCTTAAGAACTACCCAAGACACTGGTTAAAATGTACCTCTTTGGGTCCCAGCTCCAGGAATGCTGATTCCTTAGGTCTGGTGTGTGGCCCAGGAATCTGCATTTTTAACAAGCACCCAAATTTAGAGAAACATATCTCTTAGGGCCACATGTTGAGAAAATTTGGGGTTAGAGCCTAGTGAGAGAGGCACAAGATAAAGGCGAGTCGGTTAACATCTCTAAGCAGGTCTTAGTTAGCTATAGCATGGGGGTTGCAGGATGGCAGGAGGTTTAAAGGAGAGAATCCATGTATGGTGCCTAGCATAGAGCCTGGCATGCAGCAGGTGCTCAGAAATCACTGTGCGTCCACTACTGCCCTTCTCATATCAAGCCCTGGGGCTAGGCATGGAGCTTAGGGCCTGTGAACAACTCGGGGGACACATGGATATGCAGTTCATGGTGTAGCTGGGAGGAGACCTTAAATGAGACATCACACGCATTGTTTTCTAAGTTACCATTGTAATAAGCACCACAGAGGAAATGTCTATTGTGTAAGGAGTGTGTAATGGGAAACGTGTGTAGTGGGAGCCCTGATGGTGTGGCGGAGTGAGCACAGGCACACTCTTTGCTCTAGCCCCAGCTAGGCCACTGACCTGTCACCCCACCTTGAGCAAGACCCTTTCCCTTTCTGGGTCAGTGGGCCACAGTTTTCCCACCTGCAAAAGGAGAGTGTGGTTAGGTGGCTCTCACCTCTTACCATTGGTAGCTCGACTACCACTTGCCCTCTTGAATTTCTCACACCTTAGAGCCCAGAGCTTCGTCATCAAATTCAGCAGTCCTTGGCCTGGCTGCGCATTAGAATGCCAAGGGGGCTTTTTAAGATGCCAATGAAATCAAAATCAACTGGGAGTGGTTCCCAGGAGTTGGTAACTGTTTCAGCTGCCCAGGTGAATCTGATGAGAACCAGTGCTCTAATTCTTCCCCTCCCCCTGTTGTCCAGGAGAGTAAAGAGGGTCCTCAGAAGAAACACTCAGCTCTTCAATTCTCACCTAAAACCTCAGGAAACACTCAAGCCAGTAAGAGCCTTAGGCATCATCCAGCACCCCCACGCAAAACTCTGTTTTTTAAAATAGTTTTTATTATAAATTTTTAAAGAATCTTGTCAAAGTAAAAATGCATTGTTTCAACAAAAGTCATATAGAATGGCTTCTCACCCACTCCTGCCATGCCCAAAGTCCACTATATTTGGTGTAATCAACCTCATTGAGGTATAATTTACATACCATAAAATGCATTCATTTCAACCGTACAGTTGGGTGAGTTTTGACAAATGTATCTCCCCACTCCCACTTTTGACAGTTTTTATTTTACTTCCTCTAGTAGTTTTTCCATGTCATGTGTTTATACTGATATTTTTGGATTTATCAACTTCAGATGATAAGGTGGTACATAATTAATCCTCCCACCAGGAAACTGTTGAAAGTGAAAAGGAACAGAACTAATAATTACACGGGGCAACAGGTGTAAAATGGGACTGTCCTGAGCAAATCGGGTTGTGTGGTCAACCTAACACTATCTATTTGTGCCTAGCCCTGGTCGATGAGGATTTAATTCATATAATCCCATCTCTTGCTCCCTTCCTCTGCCCAACTTTTGCTGACTTCATCCCTTTTTTATTTTATCTGTTTCTTAGCTTTGTAAATTAAATAATATTTCTAGCCCCCTATTTCTGGGGCTATTTTGTAAGGTGAGGATATTAGTAACCCTATTTTTCTCTTCATCTCTGTCCTCTTCTACTGCACAATTTCTTATTTCTTTTATCCTTATGTTTATCTTGCCAAGGTTGATAATCTTTGCTTCCGAACTTATTATTAAACCTTTATAATTTCGTCTATTAAAGTTCAAGCCTTGGTGTTTGCATCATGTTGATGATGTAACATTGTTCCATGTGAGCCAGGGAGTGTCTTGTGGGTGATTACAGAGCCTTCTCTGTGGTGACGATATCGTAACTCCTGTGCCTCTCACAGGAAAATGCTTCTAGCAGCAACAGTAAGTGAATTTTTCTTTCTTTCTCTCCACCAGTTCTTCTAAATCATGTCAAATTCTAGTTTGCTAAAATTATATTATATTTGAGCCTTTAATTTCCTGTTGAAGTTCTT
>NW_007727326.1:277244-278094 GCF_000696425.1 Galeopterus variegatus | reverse complement strand
CAACAGTAAGTGAATTTTTCTTTCTTTCTCTCCACCAGTTCTTCTAAATCATGTCAAATTCTAGTTTGCTAAAATTATATTATATTTGAGCCTTTAATTTCCTGTTGAAGTTCTTTTTCTTCCTCCTTACCCCTTGGTGTTTCTGATTGTCTTGTTTATTTTGAGAAGAGAAACATAGGCCTCTTCACCATATCCCTAAAATCTTCCAGCCTCCTTTTATGTATTTCTTGGAATCTATTCCTTTCTTCTTTCCAATGTCATTCTACCTGGGTCCCCAATTCTCTGCTCTTATTTTTTCTTGTTAAATTTCTTTTCTTTTCTTTCTTTCTTTCTTTTTTTTTTTTTGGCAGCTGGCCAATATGAGGATCCAAACCCTTGACCTTGGTGTCGTAANCTTTCCATGAACTTTTTGAAGACCTCTCATACACGTAAAGGGCTTAGAACAGTGCCTGCACGTAAGTGTTGGCTACTATCCTTCTGGCCTTCATTGCTGCTATTGAGGATTACGATGTCGGTCTAATTCCTACTTACTTGCCAAAGAAGTCAATGGTCTGGTTTTTGTAAGTCAATGTTCTGGTTTCTCTAGAAATATGCAAGATCATCTTTAATTTTTGATCTTCTTAAATTACCCAATTCTATGTCTGCTTGGCATTCTCTCAGCCCTTCGATTTAAAGACTCAGTGTCCCTTTTTGGCTCTAGGGAGTTTTTAAATGTAACTATGTCTGTGTTAATTCCCTCTGTTTTCTTTCTTTTTTTGTTCTGGAACTCCTACTGTTAGTTGGATGTTTACCCCTCTGAATTGATCCTGTTTGAATATTTTTTTCTCTCCTATTTTATGCAATTTGCTCC
>NW_007727326.1:276446-276745 GCF_000696425.1 Galeopterus variegatus | reverse complement strand
CTTAGAGATGGGATACAGTGAAAAGAGCCCAGTCTTTGGCATGAGACTGTCAGGTTCAAATCTTAACTTCACATTTACTAGACCTAGCAAGTCACTTAACCTCTCTTTAACCTCAATTTTCTCATCTATAAACTGAGATAAAAATAGTGCCTACCTCATGGAGTTGTAATGAGGATTAGTTTATACTATAGTACTTCAAAAAGTTTATGGAAAAATAGAATTAAAGGACAGTGCAAATCTTTCCATGAACTTTTTGAAGACCTCTCATACACGTAAAGGGCTTAGAACAGTGCCTGCAC
>NW_007727326.1:272426-275816 GCF_000696425.1 Galeopterus variegatus | reverse complement strand
ACCCCTCTGAATTGATCCTGTTTGAATATTTTTTTCTCTCCTATTTTATGCAATTTGCTCCACATTCTGGGAGGTTTGCTTGACTTTGTATTCCAGTCTTTCAATTGATTTTAACCATTTTTGGCAATGACAATTTTAATTTCCAGGAGCTCTTTCTTATTTACTGATTGCTCCTTTTCCGTGGCACCTTGCTCTGACTTTTGGAACTCCACCCACTCAGCTTTCCCATCAGACTTGTTTTGACCCAGAGATATCTCTGAGAAATTCTTGGGCTTTTAGAAACATACTTTGAAGAGCTCTGTAATATGCAGTCAAACTTTCTTTGAACACCCTGAGCTAGGTGCCGTGGACATTACAGAAATGAATGAGCTATGGCCTGTGGTCCAGTCCTCAAGAGACTAGTCTGATGCAGACACAAACATGAAAATGAATAATGACAATACAACAGGAGCACATGAGGTCTTTCTGGAGGAGAGTCTCAAACAGCCTGTTGGAGATCAAGGAAGACCTCACAGAAGAGGTGGCACTTGAGCTCTTAAGGAGGTCTGCGACTCATACAGGTTTGTGAGCTGATGGTTAAACTTCCAGGAATTTTGTGAGCTGATTGTCAGACAGTTATTATTTAACAATTAACTTAGCTAAATTTACAATGAAATGTATCAAAAATAAAGCTAATGAATACAAAAAACTTATCACTTCCAATTTGGATTTTTTACATTTTGCGATGATCTATGCTCTTGAGGTTGTTTACATCTAGCAAATCTGCGTGGTAGAAATGCTGCATAGTGATGTGCTCCTAGCATCTCTGTTCAACTCCTCCTTCATAACTCATGTTGGTGGCTTGAAATCAGCCATGGTGAATATATTTACACCATGAAAATTGGCAAATGCTGTAAATCAGACTTGACTATTGTTTCATCGATTGTCTAGGATTAAGAAAATAATGGAGAAAATGTTAGCGTAAATTAAGCTGAAAAGTATGTTGCACTGGTAGCTGTTACATTGTGAATAGCACAAAAAAACTGAGGACATATTTTTTCAATATTCAAAAGCCATATTATTCAATTCAGCAAAGAAGTCACTCATGTTATTGCTAAACAAAGGAAATCCAACCTATTATCTTCATTGTTTCACTTTCGTCTAACTCATTAATATAAATGAACATACAAACCTACATTCATGTAGGAACTAGACTCATTTGTTCATTGTAACAATTTGGCTGCTGATGCAAGAGTTTAGGAAATATCAACAAAAAAGCATTCTATGAGAGTCAATCTGTTAGATGGAATTCATAATAAAGAGTATTGTATATTTTATTATTTGTAAATTGTATGCCAAATCCTTCATAGCTGTAATACGTATAAGAAGCTTATGTATGTGGATATGTATCCACGTGTTTGTTTCTGGAGAGCCAGTTGTTAAACACTTACCAGCACACCACTGACAATGGTGGAGTGTGCTCTGGCCCTGTAATCAGACTTGGGCTGGAATTCCAGTGCATCCATTTGCTGTGTGATCTTGGGCAATTTACTTCACCTTTCTGATTCTCATCAGTCAAACAGAACTGCAAATGCAAGGTGCTAACACCAGTAAAATAGTATGTTCTAGAGGATTAGAACCTATGCTCAGAAATTGGGCTGCCTGAGTTTGAATCCTGGCTCTCCCACTTACTAACTGAGTGACATTGCCCCAGTTACTATTAGATAGGGAATTAGTCAGGGTTCTACCAGAGAAATTGAACCAGCAGGAGATTATGTATAAGAGTTGGCTTACGTGATGTGGAGCTAGCAGATCTGAAGTGAGTAGGGCAGGCCGGCAGGCTGGAAACTCTTGGGCAGAAGAGAATGCTGCAGTCCACAGGTGGAGTTTCTTCCTCCTCAGGGAAAACTCGATTTTGCTCTCAAGGCCTCTCAAATGATCGGACCAGTCCCACCCAGATTGTGGAGGATAATATCTTTTATGTGAAGTCTAGTGATTGTAGATGTTAACCACGTCTACAAAATGCCTTCACAGCAACACCTAGATTCATGTTTGATTGAGAAACTGGGGACCCTAGCCTAGCTGAGCTGACATACAACACTAGCCATCACAGATGGGAATAATGAAAGCAGACCCCTCAGGGGGTTCTTACAGGGAATGGAGGGAAGAGTACATGGGGAAGACTCAATGCCCGGCCACAGCAAGTGCTCAGTAGTGTTAGTACCCACCATTGCTGCTGTGATTAAGGCTGCTTCCCAGGCACAAGGAAGCCAGGCAGCTACGGCACAAGGGAGGCCAGGGACTCTGCACAGGAGGATCTGGTCGGAGCCCAGCATATCACTGACTGGCTATATAGACGACCGCCTGAGGCCTTGCCCCGAGAAAGCTGAGAAAGAGAAAAGGTGGAAGGGAGCCTCAGCTCTGGGAGCCAAATGGGGGCCCAGCAGGACACAGTCAAATGGAAACCAGCTCTAATTGGGTGGCACTTCTTGGGGCCCCTTGCAGGGCAGGACTGGCTGGCTCAGTGATGGGAGACGGGTGGCCGGAAGACAAAGTGGTTACAGGTGTCAGACAGGAGGCCTCGCAGGCTGTCAGCAGGCGGGCAGGTGGCCACAGTGCATGTTTCATTAGCTACTGACTGAGGATTTGTGTAACTTTCATTTGCTGCCTCAGCCAGTAGCTAGGTTTAAAATAAATTCTAGGAGATCAAGCTCAAATCCCCAAACTAGCATCTCTAGGCCCCAGGCAGGCCTCTGGCACAAGTATGAGATCTACAAAGTCTATCTCTAGCAGCCTCTCATGTCACCTTAAATGCCCTCCTCCCCTGCCCTGATGCCCTCCCCTCCAACCCGAGACCTCCAGCACTTCCTCACACTTCCCCACGAGCCTCTGTCCCAGCAAACCCCAGTCCCTCTGGGCCCTACTCTCAGTTGCCAGACTTAGGTCTGCTCAGCCCCTCACTCCAGAGCTGCACAGAGTGGGGGGAGCGATAGAACAGAATCGCCTGGTGGTGGCTCCTGGCTCAAGGAGACCTGGGGGCCCAGGAGAAAAGCATGGCAGAAGAAAGGAGTCAAAGCACTTAGAGGTGGGATGTCCGGCATGTGGGCTTCTGCGCAGGAAAGGTCTCGGAGCCCAAGGCACACTTGCACATGTGTGTAGGTCCCATGGAGAATTTGAGAGCTGGAAGAGCCTAGAGGCTGTTTTGCCTCACTCCTTTCATTTTTACAGACAAGGGAACCAAAGCTCAGGAAAGTGAAATGACGCCCTCACTCACAGAGCTAGAAAGCCACCGAGAAACTGAGCCAACACCCAACTTCCTGGGGTGTGGGCCCTGCCCCACCGCAGCCAGCACATGAGCAGGGGTGGCTTTCCCAGGGCAGGGAACCACCAGCAATCCCAAGCGGGCCACCC
>NW_007727326.1:270869-271268 GCF_000696425.1 Galeopterus variegatus | reverse complement strand
TGGATGGACAGATGCACGAATGACAGAATGACAGGTTAAATGAATGGATGCTGAGTGGATAGATGAGTGGATAGATATGGGATGGAAGGAAGGGAGGATGACGGGGTAGGTGGACAGGTGGATGTCAGATAGATGGATGGCGGAATGGATGGATGGATGGATGAGTGGACGGATGGGTGGATGAGCAGGTGGGAGGACAGCTTACGTCTGTGGAGCTTCCGTTGTTTTTCCAGCACAGAGCCCTGACCATTGAAGGTCCAGACCACAGCTTTACCATGTTACATCTCCAGAAGTCCTCCTCTATCCCTCAGCTCCTCCTGAGCCACCTCTGAGAAAAGGAAAAGCAAGAGTTATTGGCACAGTGGCTGGTGAGGAAACTGAGGTCTGGAGCTGTGAAGG
>NW_007727326.1:261929-270859 GCF_000696425.1 Galeopterus variegatus | reverse complement strand
CCCTGACCATTGAAGGTCCAGACCACAGCTTTACCATGTTACATCTCCAGAAGTCCTCCTCTATCCCTCAGCTCCTCCTGAGCCACCTCTGAGAAAAGGAAAAGCAAGAGTTATTGGCACAGTGGCTGGTGAGGAAACTGAGGTCTGGAGCTGTGAAGGTTTTTGTTCAAGGTCACCCAGCTAGTTCAAAGCAGAGTAGAAATTGGACCTCTGGCTGCTCGATTCCCTGTTCTGAGCTGTGTGGGATGCAAAGAGCACAGGCGTGGGAGGCAGGGAGGCCGTGGCCCATCGCAGACCTCTGCTGCCTCCCTCTGAGGAGTGGAACTGGCAAGGTTGACCCCACATCTCTGTCCCAGCTGCAGCCCTGGCTCTCCTAGGCACCCTCTTTGGCTGCATGTGCATCGTGACTCATGAAAGAGAGGGGAACCCTGCCCTTGTATACAGGCCATGTCTGACCGGGCCTTTCAATTCCTCTGGGAAGGAAGTGTATTGAGAGAGAAATTAGGAGAGATCAGGTCATACGGAAAGATCTCCTCCCACCCCTACTGGACCAGAGTCGGCCTTGCAAGTCCATGGCTTCATGGAGGAGACAGGTGGGGACACCACTGTGTCTTTCTCCTCCAATCCCTAAATCTGATAGCCATGTCCAGGCCTTACCGTGACCCTGGGGGAGGGCAGCCTAATGAGAAAACAAATACGAAGTCATTTCGAATTCCCAGTTGGATAAGTAACAGCAATTTTAGTATGTGAAAAGTTCTATTAACTTCTTTCCCTATTAATTTTTATGTTTAAGTTTTATAAAAATGCTTTCAGATTTAAAAATATTGCAGAAATATACAAATTCCCAAATGTTGTTTCACTGCATTTGCTTATTTGCTTTATCATTTCCTTTGTGATTCTCTCTCTACATATATGTACCATGTACACGTATGTATAGCTATACACATATGTATACACGCATCCTCATTATTTTTTGCAAGCATTTGAAAGTAAATTGCAGAAGTCCTTTTGCCTCTAAATACTTCGGCACGTTTTTATTTTCCAAAAGGACACTTTCTTACATAACCGCAGTATGGTAGTCAGTCGGGTAATTAACGTTGCTACGACGGTATCTATAGACCTTATTCAGATTTCACCAATTGTCCCACTAATATCCCTTTTCTTTTTTCTTTTTATTTTTTTTTCCTTTTTTTTTGTCTTTTTTGTCTTTTTTACTGACCGGTAACGGGATCGCAACCCTCGGTGTCGCACCCGCACCGCGCTCAGCCAGTGAGCGGGAACCAGTCTCCACATGGGATCCGAACCCTCGGCAGGAGCGCCGCTGCGCTCCCAAGCAGCGCACTCTCCAGTGTGCTACTGAGCCGGCCCACTAATATCCTTTTTCTAATCCAGGCTACAACCCAGGATCACACTTGCATTTAGTTGCTGTGTCTCTTCAGTTTCCTTTAATTGGGAACAGTTGCTCAGCTTTCTTTGTTTTCCATGACCTTAACATGTTTGAAGAGAACCAACCAGTTATTTTGTAAGATGTCTCTCCATCTGGGTTTGTGTGATGTTGTTTCCTCCCGATTAGATTCAGGTTATGCAATTTTGGCAGGCTGCCACCGAAATGATGCTGTGCCCTTCTCAGTGCAACCTATCAGGGAGGACCTGACCTTGACTTTTGCCTTTACTAGTGACGTTAACCTAGATCCCCTGGATAAGGTGGTGTTGCGAGGTCTGTCCACTGCAAAGTCACTCTTTCTCTTCACCCAACCATAAGTACTTCCGGAGAGGATACTTTGAGACCACACAAATATTTTTTTTCTCCTACTTTTTGCCCACCAATTTAGCATCCATTGATGATTCTTGCCTGAAACAGTGATTGTTGCGATGGTTGCCAAATGGTGATTTTTCTAATTCCAACATTCCTTCTACATTTATCAGTTGAAATACTTCTGTAGATGAGAACTTTCCCTTCTCCTCACTTATTTATTCCTTGTTTACTTATATCATTATAGGCTCAAAGATTCTTTGTTAACCATGGGTAGAATACTTCTGTAGGTGAGAGCTTTCCCTTCTCCTCATTTATTTATTCCTTGTTTACTTATATCATTATAGGCTCAAAGATTCTTTGTTAACCATGGGTAATAATCTGTTACTATTCTTATTAAATAATTTTAACATTTTATTTTGAAATAATTATGGATTCTTAGGAAGTTGCAAAGGTAGTACAGAGAGGTCCCATGTGCCCTTCACTTGGTTTCTCCCAATGGTTGTATTTCACATACCCATAGTGCAATGTCAAACCAGGAAAATGACATTGGTACAATGTATGTGCACAGCTCTGTCATTTTATCACATGCGTAAATTCATGTAGCCACTGCAGTCAAGATGCAGAACTATTCCACCACCATGAGGATCTCCCCACCTCTCCCTCTCCCCCATCCCTGATCTCTGGCAACCACTAATTTGTTCTCCCTCTATACCTTGTCATTTTAAGAATATTATAGAAGTGGAATCATGTAACACGTGGCCTTTTGAGACTGGATTTTTTTCACTCAGCATAATGTCCTTGAGAGTCATCCAAGGTGTTGTGTGCAGCAATATTTCATTCATTAGTAAAAATGAAATACTCAGCAATAAAGCTATACCGTATTCCACAGCATGGACGTGCCAGATTTGTTTAACCGTTCGTCTATTGCTAGACATTTTGGTTGTTTCTAGTTTGGGGCTATTACAAATAAAGCTGCCATGAAGAGTCACGTGTAGGTTTTGTGTGAACACATTTCCATTTCTCTGGGCTAGGTGCCATGAGGGTGACTGCTGGGTCATATGGTAAGTGAATGTTTAGCCTTTGAAGAAACTGCCAAACTGTTTCCTAGAGTGACTGTACCATTTGACAGTCCATCAGTAGTACAGGAGCGATCCGGTTTCTCTGCAGCCTCGCCAGCACACAGTGTCGTCACTGCCTTTTATTTCAGCCATCCCGATGGGTGCAAAGTCATATCTCATTATGGCTTTAATTTATATCTCCTTAATGGCTAATGATACTGAACATCTTTTCATGTGCTTATTTTCCATATGGACATCCTCTTTGGTAAAGTCTCTTCATGCTTTTTGCCCATTTTCTACTTGGAGTGTGAGCTTCCTTACCACTGAGTTTTGAGAGTTCTTTCTATATTCTAGACATGAATTCTTTGTCAGATATGTGGTTTGCCAACATTTCTTCCTCATTTATGTTAATGCTCCAATTGTCCTTATTGACCTTCAAAAGAAGTTTTCATTACTTGTCTGACAATTAGTTTTCTACAACTTACTGTAGGCTGTGCTGGGTACTTGTCTAGGAGCTGGGGATATATAAGACACAAGGCAGGGCCCTTGCCCGTGGGATGCTCACAGCCTGGTGTCAGGTGTGGAGTAGAGAAAGAAACAGATCATTTCAACACAATGCCCTCAATGGTGAAAAGAGGCATGGACAGGGCGTACAGGAACACAGGGGTGACAAAGGTCAACAAAAGTCCAAAGGGCAAGTCTGCACTTGTGAGGTGGGCCAGGGGACAAGAGCTCATGCAAATTTGCTGGAGTAATTCAAAGGTCACCGGCAGCAAGCATTAGGAGTGGGGAGGGCCCTGAGGGGCTTGTGCTCGGGGAATTCCTCAGCACTGTGTGTTGGAATCTTGGAAGGTGCTCACTGGGTGTGTGATACTTCCCCCCCACTCAGCTCCTGTTTTCTCATGGACAAAATGAGCTTAGTAATTAATGCCTACTTCCCAGAGACTCTAGGAGGATTAGAAATAATGTACATAAACCATCTAGAGGTAGTACTGGAGGCTTGATAAACTCCAGCCTTGGAAAGTCAGAATGAAAAACAGAGCACGTTTGCTGGAGAAACCTCCACTGAGCCCTGCCCTTTTCCAGGGGTCTCTCTCTCCAACTACCATGGCTCCCCATGCCCAAAGGAAGGGCTGAACCTCCCCCTACCTAGACCAAATCCATCTCCCTGTGCTTTGGATCACACCCTCCTACCTCCCTAGGTCCAGGCACATTCTCCATCAATGAAGACACACTTCTCTGGGTTCCTTCTCAGCAGGGGCTAAACCTCCCTTGGCCACCAGCCTTTCCTTCTCAGCCATGTTTCTTGGAAGAGTTGTTTATTTCACCCTCTCCACTTCCTCACCCCTCTCACTCTCTAACCCAGCGTGGCCTCACCCCCGCCCCCTCCCACCGGAACTTCCCTGAGGTCGTCTGCGACACTGACATGAGTCATGATCTCATCTCATTTCTCTGCAGCATTTGGGAAGGTTGACCACTTCCTCCTCTTTGAGACATTCTCCTCACTTGGCTCTCATGGGGTGCCCTTGCAGAACTTGTGCTGCCGTTCTTGAGGGAGTCTCTTCTGAACTCCTTGGCAGATTCTTCTTTCTGTGCCCATCTCTAACATGAGGTGCTCCCAAGGCTCCTCCTTTGTCTCTCTGTTCTCACTCAACACACTCACGGCCTCCTCCTGGTATACTATCTGACCCCCATTCATGCCTTCTGGTAGTTTCATCAGTCTGAAGACTCTCAGGTCTCTGTTCTAGCCACCCCCAGGCCTCTCTATTGAACTTCAGATCATTACATGTGACTGTCTACTGAATATCTATCTACATCTCAGATTCAACGTGAGTGGGGCAGAGCCCACCCCTGCTCCCCAGAGGACCCCCTCCTCCCCCAAATTCCATCTTTCAATGAACAGCACCATAATCTGCCAACAGCTAAGAGCAGGATGGGAAAGCACAGGGAAAGGAGTGGTTGGAGAGGTGAGTAATGAGTTCTGAGTCCACTTATTCACCAGGGGAAACTGAGGTGGAGATGCCAGGAAGCAGCTGTCAAAGTATGACTGGAGTTTGGGAGAGACATCAGGGCAGGAGACGTGATTTGCTGGTGTTCCAGCTGCATCAGGGGCAGACCCAAAGGCCCAGCTGGGAAGCACCGTCCCTCTCCCGGAAGCCCCACAGCCAGGTTGCACTTGAAGGCTCGGGCCTCCCACCTCTGGGCTTGCGAACTGGCAGTGTAATGATCTACCAGGGCAGGGAAGGAAGGAAGGAAGGAAGGAAGGAAGGAAGGAAGGAAGGAAGGAAGGAAGGAAAGGCTCTGCTTGGTTAAGCAAGGGGGAAGGAGATAGCCAAGGGAGAACTGGGAGGCTGGAAGTGAAAGTGTCTATGGGGGAGTGGGGTGGGGATGGTACAGGATCACAGGCCAAAACAAGAAGTAAACTTAATGTGTTCATGAGGTTTGAGAGGAACACTCCTCACTTCTTATTGTGAACATGTGAATTTGCACTCCTGCCTTAATCTGGGTGGGGGAATCACTAATGACAATAGCAATACAAACAGAAAATAAAAAGAAACTACCTCTGACAAGTGTGGAGTAGAGAAGGGACTTCCATTGGGCAAAAGAAGAAAAAGCAAACAATTGTACTCTCTTGATTGACAATCAACAAACACTTATTGAGGGCACACTAGTGCTTAGTGTGAAAATTTTTATCTTCATAACCATCATCTGCAGTAAATGCTTTTATCCCCATTTTACAGATGAGGAAACTGAGGCTCAGAGAAATTACTCAACTTGTTTGTGCCACATAGTTAAGAGAAAGTCTGATTCTGGTATCCGTGCACTTGCTGTTGTTTGGGTTTTTTATTGCATATTTTTTTTAAAACTTAAATACAAGCATGTGGTTTAACAAGTCAACTAGTTCTACAAAGTTTATGAAGGAAAACAGCATTTGCCAGCCTCTCTCCCTCATAGATAACTACTTGTAACTTTTTTTTTTTTTTAAAGATGACCGGTAAGGGGATCTTAACCCTTGACTTGGTGTTGTCAGCACCACGCTCAGCCATTGAGCGAACCGGCCATCCCTATATGGGATCTGAACCCGGGGCCTTGGTGTTATCAGCACCGCACTCTACCGAGTGAGCCACGGGCCGGCCCTACTTGTAACTTTTAAAATAAATTCATTTAATACTTACCTCCATATCTCTATATAGCATTTTTTTGTGTTGCTATTTCTTGCTATTTCTATTTTAGGCATTGTTTATTGGTTTTCCATTATAGAATACTGGGTCTCAGCTCTTTCTCACACACACATCCAATACACACATGCACATGTCCTAGTCTCCATTCTCCCAATGTAATTAAATAGTTGTATTAATCTATTTAGTATTTTTCTTACTCAATAGTCAGTGGTGAATATTATGACCAAGTGACTCTGTGGCTGAGTCATATAGTAAACTAGGATTTCTTTCCCTTTCCTGTATACCTTTTGTTTTCTTTGGAGTTGATCATTGCTTTTGTTTTTCCTGTTGTTTGCATAGTTTTCTATTAACTTGTTAATTCAACATTCAAATGGCCACCAGTTGTCTAATAAGAGTTAGACATGTTAATGCACATCTAGTATTCTCTCAGTTTTATTTCCATGAACAAGAGTTTCACAGAGCTTTCTCATCCTCTCCAAGTGGGACTGGCCACCACCTCTAACCGGGTCGTGTCTATCATCCTGGGCCTTCCCGTAAACATCATTTTGGAGATTCCCTTTGCATCTCTCTGTTTCATGTCTTTCTTTTTCTTAGTTCACCCCTCATTTTGGTTAGTATCTATATCCTTCAGGAGTTTTCTGACAAAAGTGTGCGGAAGTAAAATTCTGAACCCTTGGGAATCTTACTTCCTGGGCTATTCATTTCCCCCAGAGAAGAGGCTTTTAGTATCTTGCCTGGAGAGTATAACCCAGATGCAGCTTATTGAGAGCACCTGAGAGAGGATGGCTAGGGGACTTCAGCATTAAGTACGGAAATGTTCTCCTACTCCCCGTTTTCAGTACTAACCTCCACTCTCAACTGTGCCTCATGCCCCTTACCTTAAAGCAGAGACTGCATTTTATCTCCAGGCTTTGGCCACACTAAGAAATGGATGGCTGCCTAGCAGTATGGAGTAGAGACAAGGATCTGGAGTTCTAATTGCCTTTGAGTGAATTGCGTTCACTCAATAATCCTCATTTATTGCCCCATCCCTTCACCCTCTTTCAGAAGTGCCTGATACTGCCAGTTTCTGAGTCTTTTGAAGGTTCTGCTGTGTAAATCAAGTTGGTTCTCAGCTTTCCCCAATGCCAGCTTGAGAATCCTCATTTCTCCTGCTGAGTTGGTAACCACTTATCCACCTGCTTTCCAGCTTCCAAAATCTTGTGACTCTTGTCCCTTCTGTGGTTCTCCCCATGCTTCTGGGTTTGTGCCTTCTAGATGTTTGTCTTCCTTCTCTGTCTTTACCTAGGAATCCATAGCCCCTGCTCCCTCCCCAGACACAGGTATCCAGTGCTGAGAGTGAGCAGGCCCTATGTGGTTGAGTCACTTCTCAGCCACAGAAGCTTTCAGAGAGAAAGGAAATAAGCTTCTAGTATGAAATCAACATTTCCCACACTGGAGTCAAGACGCCTGAGACCTAGGCATGCCTAACTCAGCCATGACCTTCTGGACAACCTTGAACAAGGCATTTTACCATTTTGCTGAATCTCAGCATCCTCATCTATAAAACAAAGAAAATGCTACCTGCAATCATCGACAAAGGTAATGAGAATCAAATGACATGCTGGGGAGATACAGTTTCAGGTACCACACAGCTATCTGGGACTAACATTACTGGTCTCTAATCCAGGTGAGTATGCACCTATGCTAAGTCCTCAGAATTTGGAGATGGATTTGGCATTTCCCTTCCCCTGGAGAGGCCCATGGCATACAGAGAAGACAGATGAACAAACAGAGGGCTATAGTACAGTGGGATAAGCAAGACAGTAGACTGCTTATGAGTGCACAGGAAGGGGAGACACTAATGCCGCCCGCTGGGGTGGGAGAACAGGAGAGCTACACAGGAGCTGGGCAGGACTGCACCAGTCAGAGAAGAGGAGGGAGGTGTTGAAGACAGAGGCATTAGTATAGGCAAAGGAAAAGAGGAATACATCTGCAGAGCAGAAGCAAAGAGCTGCAGCTTCATGGGGCTGGAGTTTTGTAGCTGGATAGGGACTGGCTTGTGCCTGCCATCTATGCTCTTTCACTGTGAGCCAGGATGGGGTGTGACATGGGCATGGCCTGGCTGCATCTGCCAGAGGGAAGGTTGCCTCTGGTGGTGAGATGCAGGGTAGCCTGGAGAAAGGCTAGTACTAGCTCAGAGGCCTGTCAGGATGTCTTGCCATAGTCCTGGGGAAAAATAATGTAGTCTCAAGTAAAGCAGGAGCAGAGGAGATAGAAAGGAGACCAGAGGTTTCAAGAGATGTTTAAGAGGTCAAATCATCAAGACTTGGTAATCAACTGGATGTATGTAGGGGGTGAGAAAGGTGGAGGGGTCTAGACTGACCCTTGGGCATCCAGCTCTGATGGCTGGCCAGTGGGGCTGTTCTCTGAGCCAGGGAATACAGGAGGAGGTACAGGCTGGGCAGAGGAGAACGAGAGGATGTAATGAGTTAGGGTGTGGGCATTTAGAGTATGACAGGCCTGCATGACACAAGAGGGGATGGCAGTGAGGGAGGCAAAAGTGTGAGTCAGGGGAAAAGCTAGGGATAGCAGCCATTTGGTGTCAGTCATTCAAGCATAACCACCGTCATTATCACCACTATTATCACCATCACCTTCATCACCATCATCACCACCACCCCAGCACCCTCATCATGACCACCATCACCACTTCCATCAACTTCATCACCATCATCACCACCACCCCACCACCCTCATCATGACCACCATCACAACTTCCATCACCTTCATCACCATCATCATAACCATCCCAGCACCCTCATCATGACCACGATCACCACTTCCATCACCTTCATAACCATCATCACCACCCCACCACCCTCATCATGACAACCATCACCACTTCCATCACCTTCATCACCATCATCAGCACCACCCCAGCACCCTCATCAT
>NW_007727326.1:261186-261700 GCF_000696425.1 Galeopterus variegatus | reverse complement strand
GTACAGGCTGGGCAGAGGAGAACGAGAGGATGTAATGAGTTAGGGTGTGGGCATTTAGAGTGTGACAGGCCTGCATGACACAAGAGGGGATGGCAGTGAGGGAGGCAAAAGTGTGAGTCAGGGGAAAGGCTAGGGATAGCAGCCATTTGGTGTCAGTCATTCAAGCATAACCACCGTCATTATCACCACTACTATCACCATCACCTTCATCACCATCATCACCACCACCCCAGCACCCTCATCATGACCACCATCACCACTTCCATCACCTTCATAACCATCATCACCACCCCACCACCCTCATCATGACCACCATCACCACGTCCATCACCTTCATCACCATCATCACCACCACCCCAGCACCCTCATCATGACCACCATCACCACGTCCATCACCATCATCACCATCATCATAACCATCCCAGCACCCTCATCATGACCACCATCACCATGTCCATCACCTTCATCACCATCATCAGCACCACCCCAGCACCCTCATCATGACCACCATCAC
>NW_007727326.1:215429-260723 GCF_000696425.1 Galeopterus variegatus | reverse complement strand
CTCATCATGACCACCATCACCACCCATCACCTTCATCACCATCATCACCACCACCCCAGCAACCTCATCATGACCACCATCACCACCCTTTACCTTCATCACCATCATCACCACCACCCCAGCACCCTCATCATGACCACCATCACCACTTCCATCCCCTTCATCACCATCATCACCACCACCCCAGCACCCTCGTCATGACCACCACCACCACTTCCATCACCTTCATCACCATCATCACCACCACCCCAGCACCCTCGTCATGACCACCACCACCACTTCCATCACCTTCATCACCATCATCACCACCACCCCAGCACCCTCGTCATGACCACCACCACCACTTCCATCACCTTCATCACCATCATCACCACCACCCCAGCACCCTCGTCATGACCACCACCACCACTTCCATCACCTTCATCACCATCATCACCACCACCCCAGCACCCTCGTCATGACCACCACCACCACTTCCATCACCTTCATCACCATCATCACCACCACCCCAGCACCCTCGTCATGACCACCACCACCACTTCCATCACCTTCATCACCATCATCACCACCACCCCAGCACCCTCGTCATGACCACCACCACCACTTCCATCACCTTCATCACCATCATCACCACCACCCCAGCACCCTCGTCATGACCACCACCACCACTTCCATCACCTTCATCACCATCATCACCACCACCCCAGCACCCTCGTCATGACCACCACCACCACTTCCATCACCTTCATCACCATCATCACCACCACCCCAGCACCCTCGTCATGACCACCACCACCACTTCCATCACCTTCATCACCATCATCACCACCACCCCAGCACCCTCGTCATGACCACCACCACCACTTCCATCACCTTCATCACCATCATCACCACCACCCCAGCACCCTCGTCATGACCACCACCACCACTTCCATCACCTTCATCACCATCATCACCACCACCCCAGCACCCTCGTCATGACCACCACCACCACTTCCATCACCTTCATCACCATCATCACCACCACCCCAGCACCCTCGTCATGACCACCACCACCACTTCCATCACCTTCATCACCATCATCACCACCACCCCAGCACCCTCATCATGACCACCATCACCACTTCCATCACCATCATCACCATCATCATCACCACCCCAGCACCCTCATCATGACCACCATCACCACTTCCATTACCTTCATCACCATCAGCACTACTCTCACCATCAGCACCCTCATCATGACCACCATCACCACTTCCATCACCTTCATCACCATCATCACCACCACCCCAGCACCCTCATCATGACCACCATCACCACTTCCATCACCTTCATCACCATCATCACTACTCTCACCATCAGCACCATTCCCATCACCTCCTTTACACCACCTCAACCCCACCATCCTGATACTTAAAGATTAGTTGTATCCCCCCAACATTGCAGAAATTAGTCTCTCTTCTGGGACAGAGAAAAATCGCCTGGTCCCATGCCTGCCTCGTGGTAGGTGTTCAAAAATTATAAATATCACATCCAACTGGGGAAAAGTGAGCATCAGTGCCAGAAAAACAGAGTTCCTGGCTCCTTGCCAACGTCATCCAGCCTGCCCAAGGTTTCTTTTGAGCAGTTTGTGCACTCACCTCAGCCAGGCCCTGTGTCTGCAGAGACTGCTGCCTGCCATCACCTCAGCCAAATATGCAGCGCCAGGGCCTGCCCTTCTCAGATGGCCAGGCTACTGTGCTTCTCACCCCTGTTTTACACAGAGTCAGTACTCACGGGGTCAGTCTCCCTCTCTGCCATCTATCCTTCACCTGTTCTGAACTTTCATGCCCCTGAAAATCCCTTCTTCCCAAATGTCTTTGCTAACCCTTGCCTGGTCTTCCAGATCTCCTGCTTCAGAGGCAGCTACACCCCTCTCTACTCCTATAAACTCTCCTTCCACCACCTGGAACGTGGGTCTTCCCTGGGGCTGCATCCTCTTTCCTCCCATGAGAGGCACCTCCGTGGTGGTGCATTTGTGTAGTGAGCTCCTGGGTCCCCCTAAGGTTCTCCCAGATTCCTGTAACTGACGTCATCCCTCCCTTATCTTCCCATACAGCCCGTTCTTACATCTGTTTTGGAGCCAGGCTTCAACGTGCACTAGCTGTGTGACATTGGCCAAGCCACTGGCTTCTCTGAGTCTCAGTTTCTTCTTCTGAAAAACAAGCTAGTACCTTCTTTTTTTTAGGGTTGTCATCAACATCAAATGACTTAGCATATAAAAGTCGATTTGGACATTGCCTAATATATCATATGTGTGGGATACGTCTTCATTACCTCATTTCCCTACCTTGCCACCTACTACCACCAGGTGTTGATATAGTTGTTGTTATTTGTGGTCTTGTCTAATCTATCCTCATGAGGCATGAGTTAGATAAAACAGAGTCTATATCATATATGCTGTTGAATCTCCCATAGCTCTTTGCTCATTATAGGTGCTCAATGAATGTTGGTTAAATGACAGAGTGAATTGATTAAGTGACTTTTCAGCAGCTGCAAATTCTTGCTCATTTGGGAATTTAGCCTAAAGAAGTGAGCAGGTACATCCTATATCCTTTTGTGCATTCTCCAACCAATCCACACTAGTTTGGGGGACATTTGCATCCCTGCTCCCCTCCAGTTGTGCTGGCTGAATTGCAGAAGGTGTCAATTACTCTGAGACAATATAAGCTGTTTGCATCCAGCCCATAAATGGGCCTGAGCTAATCAGAGGAGGCTTCTTGGAGAGGCTCAGATTAAACCAGCATTTCTCTAGCCTGACGGCACATAAGAATCACTTGGGGGCTTTAAAACTCCAATGTCACAGACCATACCCCAGGCCAATGGAATAAAGATCTCTGGGGGTGCGACCCAGACGTCAGCAATTTTTACAGCTCCCAGATGACTCTACTGGCAGCTGAGTTTGAAAACTTCTGGGTTAGAGGCTGGTTTTAAAAGACTTGGGGAACCAACAGGGAGAGGCAGGATGATATTCGCCCTGGAGGTTGGATGGAGGTGCCCAAGAGTATTGCCACCCTTCTCTCCATGCCAGCTATGTTTTTCCTTTCTTTCTTTCTTTCTTTTTTTTTTTTTTTTTTACTCACCTCTAGCTCACTTTCCCTGCTGATGAGATGGAACATTTCCTTCCAGCACCTGCATTAATAACACCATGTATCCCCAGGGAGATTAAGAGCCCCTTTCTGCTCACAGCCCCCTCACGCATCAAAGGCCTAGGGCGCGGGGAAGGGAGCAGGTGGGATTTACATGGGTAACTCCAATTAAGACAAATGTCAGCTCCCTCTGCCTGCACACTCACCCAATCGTGTAGCAGGGGCTTGGTGTGGGAGAGCGAGAATGTTCTGCTGGAACTGTCAGGCTCTGACAGAACAGCCAGAAAGAAGCCAAAGGAGAACATAAGCAAAAGGGCATTCCCAGCTCAGATCCTCTGCGGGGAGGTGGCTTAAATCCCATCTCCCCTTAGAATTGTTTCTGCAGGAGATTTGGAAACATGGTGGGGCCTGCAGGTCTTTTCTATGGGGCGGCACTTAGAAGCCAACTTCAAGGGCTTCTGCACTCCCCAGTCCCAGGGGCCCCAGGGCTGGCTGTGTGCTTCTCTGAGTCCCCTGGACCAGCAGCTTTGACATCACATGGAGGAATGCAAGAAATGCAGAGTCTCAGGCCCACCAAAGCCTCCTGAGTTAGAACCTACAGGTTAACGAGGTCCCCAGTGATAGAGACATTAGAGTCTGAAAAGTGCTGAAAATGTGGACCTGGACTCAGAAGAAAGACAACAGCTGCAGAATGATGGGGACCGGAAGTCCCTGTGGTGTTGGGGGCTCAGCCCAATACCTCCTGGGTTCCCTTGGGCAGGTCGTTTCAGCTCCCAGTTTCCCAGTCTGTAGAGTGGGGATGATAATGCCCACACGCAGGGTGAGCAACTCAAGGACATTCATGGAAACATTTACGAATGTAGGTCATCGTCATGATGGAAGTAAGAAAAATAATGTGTGTCAGACACCTGAGATGTGCCTGGACCGTGCTGATGGCTTTATGTAAATTAACTCAGTTAACTCTCACATTATTTCACTGAAGCATTATTATTATTCCCATATACAAATACGGAAATGGCTACTCAGGAAGGTAAGATAATCTACCCAAGTTCATACTGGTAGTAAAGTCTGGAAGCCCTGGGAACCCAGCTTTTTCTAATTCCAGAGCCTACATGCTTAATCATGATAGAAATACTGACGTTTTTTCCTCAAGACCACCCTTGACCCCTACTTTCCCCAAAGCAAAGGTTTCCCTTTCCTGGACATCCCAGGGCTCCCTCCAGACCTTAGGGATATCACCATAGTGGTAAATGAGATTGCCATTCTGTAAGTCAGAAGACAGGGTCCCAGACTCAGCTCCACCCCAGTGAGCCTGTGATCCTGTTCACAGCTCTTTGCCTCAGTTATGGGCAGGGTTTGGCTAATCTCAGCCTCCTATGGCCACAGTAACAGTGCTTGAGGAAGACAGAATAGCAGTGAGAGTTCTTTGAAAGCTGCAGAAACAGAGCTGTGGATGCAGTGGATTTCTGAGTCAGAGAGACCAGGGTTCAAATTCCACTGTGCTATTTCTTGTGTCCACAGGTAAGTTACTTAATTTCTTTGGGTCTCAGTTTACGCCTCTGTGAAATGGGAATAATAAAAATCTGCTTTCTATTGTTGTTGAACAGATTACAGATGGTTTGTTTAGAGGCTCCAGCATAGTGCCTGGTGCATAGTGGGCACTCAGTCAGGGATAACTTCTCCTCTTCATCATCTTCATCACTGCCATTGTCATCAAACTCTTCCCTACAAAGGAATCCTGTGTTCTGGTACCAAGGGCATCAAAGAGGGATTGGCTTGAGCTCGTTGAGCTGGCAGGCTGCTGTGGGGCTTGGGGTGCTTAGCCAGGTGCCCACAGCTGTGTCTGGGCCTGGAGTGACCATGCAGTTTTGGAAAGCTCGGAAACCAGTGGCTGCCTGGTTAGCACGGTACCAGAGAGCTGCCAAATTACCTGCAGAAACAGAAATTGTTGGGTTTTTGTTGTTGTTGCTACTAGAATTTTTTTCTTCACTTTTTCCTACTATCTTGCCCCGAGCCTTTTGGGGTGACCTGCAGTCACGCTGGCCATGCTATGCTGTGATACAGGATGCCCTGGGGGGCTTGGGCTGTGTACAGGGCCCCAGTCAGCTGCAGATGGCTGTTAATAGATCCACTACAGCTCTGGCCTGGCAGTTCAGACACCGAAGGCCCTGTTAAAATGGAAACATCTGAGCGGAAAGCACATTAAGTCATCATAGTCCATGCCTTCCTGAGTGAGCAGGAATTGATTTCTTGGATTAACAGCAGGTATTTGGCAAGGCCCCGAGGTGGGGGTGGCCTCAGTTTGAGAAGCAATGAGAAGGGAGAAAAGGATTGGACTTGTCCTTAGGGCTGCATCTGGTGCAGACAGGAGGAGATTCAGACCATCCCGGTGGATTTGGTAGTTTAGGCGACAGTTAGGGTAGCTGAGGGGTGAATGCTCCTTGTCATCACTGAGAGCACTCTGGGATCCTGAAGTGAGATATGAATCTATACAAGTGGGTATGTACAGAAAAGGCTACATGCTGACTGAGGGCTGTGAGCCCCAGCTTCCCACAAGACAAAATCCTCCCCACCCAGCCTTGCACACAAGGTCCCTCCTGATCTACATAGTGGTCTATATCTCTTCTCTATTTTTATCTATAAAATACCTTTTTAAGCCAATGATTTGGATGAAGACATGGAAAGCATGTGCATCAAATTTGCAGATGACTCAAAGCTGGAGGGGATGAGAGAATTAAGGTTCAAGATGATCTCGTCGGTCGAGAATGCTGGGTCAAAAGCAACCAGATGAAACTTAGCATCAATAAATCTAAGGTCCTGAATGCAGTTTCCAAAAATCAATTGCACAAGAACAGGATGAGGGAGACCTGGCTTGACTGCAATTCACATAAAAAAGATCAGGTTCTCGTCTGCCTCGAGTTCAACATGAGCCAGCTGAGTGATGAGGCAGGCTGGGGAGGGAAAAGAAACAGATCAAAACACCCTAATAAAAGCTTGTGCTGCGTTAACCCTTCGTCACAGTGTCAGATCCAGAAGGAATAGTAACAAGGAGAGCTGATACTTACCGAGAAGTACCAGCTCATAAAATCTTCACAACAACCCTACCTGGGGTTACAGGCCAGGACACAGGACACAGAGGTCGGATCAGCTTGCCCAAGGTCACACAGCCAGTGGGTGGTGAATCCGTGCTCTTGACCATCCCATTCTGCTGCCTCTCCATTAGACAACACCTTGTCTACTTTCTCTTCTCCATTTTACAGATGAGGAGGCAGGGACAGGAACTGTGAGGACAACTTGTCTGCAGTCACCCAGCAAGTGGACTGCGGATGCAGGCTCTCCCAGGGCTTCTATTCAGTGCGCCTTCCCTCTGCCATGCTGGGTGGCTGCCAACCTGTCAGGGTGGCCAAATGCTTATCCTTAAAGACCCAAAGCCCCTCTGACATTTCCTGTGACATTTATTCCACAATTGATGCCACCCTGCCCTGCCTTATCAGACATAGTATAACACGTAAGATGTAGCTTTTCCTTTGTCGCGCGGGTCTCACTCAGGGATGACAAGTACCACCCTAATTGAAGTCCAGCGGGATATTTACAGTACACAGATCCTTGATATCCTCTATCAAGTGTTTCTGTTTATGTTCCTAGGTGTTTTTAAAAATTGTTTTCCAGTTAAACTGTTCATGGCCACTTCTCAGAGCTTTACTTCTTTCTAATTTGCCATAATTAATTCAGTTTTCAAATTAAATGGAACATAAATTGAGTATCTGCTATGCTTCAGGCATGGTGCTGGGTCTTCCACGTGTGTTATCTCAGTTAAACTTCACAACAATGCTGTGAGGTGGGCTACTGTTATCCTGATTTCATAATGAGAAAATTGGCTTAATAGGGTGACCAACTAGGCCAGTTTTCTTGGAATTGAGTGGTCTCTCAGGACATGGGACTTGCATTTTTAAAACCAGGACAGTCCAGGGAAAACCAGATCGAGTTGGTCACCTTGTGCTTAGAGAAGTTGACTAACGTGCCCAATGTCATACAGCTAGGAAGTGGCTGAGCCAGGATTTAGAATCGGTTCCCCTGATACCAAATACATCTTGGTAGAAACGCTGTAAAGTCAATGTAAATAGACTCTGGGTGGCTTTCTGACCTCTGCTCAGACTCCTTGAAGACTTGTTTTGCCTATTTCCTTATTTTCTGTTCTGTGTCAGAAAATCAAGTTTCTACATGTGGGAAACAAGGAGAAAGACGCCCACTTCCTGAGGTTGTGCTGAGCCTTGAGTGTTTAGAAAGAACTAGAGTTGTGCCCAGCATTTTTGCCTATTTCCTTATTTTCTGTTCTGTGTCAGAAAATCAAGTTTCTACATGTGGGAAACAAGGAGAAAGACGTCCACTTCCTGAGGTTGTGCTGAGCCTTGAGTGTTTAGAAAGAACTAGAGTTGTGCCCAGCATGGCAGGGATTCAAGAAAACTTCATTCCGTCCCTCTCCCCTTGCTTATGCTGCCTGGAGAGCTCAGTTGACTTTTAGCGATGAGGATCAGCGGCACAGGGCTCAGATCACATGGCGCTAACTCAGCCACAGTGCTGTGATGAATTTGGAGGATCCCATCTTCAGATGGACAGTGACTGACCAGGATGTGTTGGCGTGGCATGGGAAGGCGACCTCAGTGGTGAGGGGCCCACGAATGAAGTCCCCCAAGAAATGAAGGAAGAAACTGAGCAAAAAGAGATTGTGGGAGGCAGGCAAGGAGGCCGAGTTCTAGCCTTTCAAAGGCTGTCACGGGGAGAGGATACTCAAGCCACGAGGCCGTAGAGGCCCATGCGAAACCGGGGCTGAGTCACTGGGAGGCAATTCTGGCTCAATGTCAGAAGAACTTTCCAACAGTGCAACCGATAGAAGGAGCTTTCTCAGAGAATAACGACCTTCTTTCCCATCACTCGGGGCCTGCAAGGAGAGGGGGTGACCATCTGGGGAAGATTCTGTGGAGGGCATTCCTCTAGTGAATGTGAGGCTGGACTAGGTGAACTCTCAGCTCCCTTCCAACTCTGGGACCCTCCGGCAGACACTGGCTCCCTCCCCTACAACTGTAAATATTTGTGCATTCCCAAGTTATAAAGTGGAGCTCTTGGCTTACCAAGGTCAGGACGACAGGCTCATTTGGGGAACAGTTTAATGTTTCTTTAGCCTGTGTTTCCAAGATTTCTTGTCATCTGCATTTCGAGTGGACACAAGCTGCAGGATTTTGTGTGTGTGTGTGTGTGAAGGGGGGATTGTTCAAGAGGAAGAGATGCAAATAGAGATTATTCAAGAAAGAAGAAGCAACCCCAGAAAGGCAAGGACACTTCCTCCGTATGGCCACAGTATGTCAGAGCAGAGGCCTCTGTCCCTTGGTGTAGGTTCAGCTTGGGGTCTTTCGTGCTCTTTCACAGGCTTCCTGGTGGGAATTGAAAGGTTAGCTCCTCGTCACTGCTGTAAGACAACAGCCATTGAGTTTGGTCCCCCGGCCGGTTCTCCATGCCCATTTACAGAGATGGGGGTGGGCGGGGAGGGTCCCACCGAAAGTCGGGTTTTGATGCTCACAGCTGGAGTGACTGAGTTTCAGCCCCTTCTCCAGGAGGTGGCATGGGGCGGGGCGAGGAGATGATAAGCTCAGGTGGTGGCTGAAAGTTGGAAGGGCATCCACTTCCTGTGAGGATCACAGCAGGCTTTGTCATTTGTCTCTCGCTCCTTCACACTCCGGCTCCTCAACCGCTGTGCCAGTCTGAGCCGGTCACTGCACACCTCTCAAAGGAGCTCCCACCCACCATCCTTCAGCACGCCCTACTATCTCATGAGTGCATGTCTCCCACATGCTATTTCCTGGCCCGGGATGTTCTTCCCCTCCCTGTACTCCAGCTTCCTCATAAAGTTGTTGTAAAGATTCAATGAATGAAAACATGGAGGGCCCTTAGCTGGCACCCGGCTTTTGGGGGTAGCTATTTCTGTTACACTGTCAAGATAGCCACCCCCGGGCCGGCCCGGTGGCGCACTGCTGCAGTGCGCCGCTTGGGAAGTGCAGCGGCGCTCCTGCCGAGGGTTCGGATCCCACATACAGACCGGCGGCTCACTGGCTGAGCGAGGTGCGGGCGCAGCACTGAGGGTTGCAATCCCGTTGCCGGTCTGGTCCGGTACGGGCGCGACACTGAGGGTTGCGATCCGTTGTTGCTGGTCATGAAAAAAGACAAAAAGGAAAAAAAAAAAAAAAGACAGCCACCCCCACAACTCCTGCATATCCTGTGAGACCCTGTGTCCCTCCCCAGTGAAGGCTTCCTCGTCCTCCCCAGACGAAGCTTGGTTTCTTGTCTGTTTTTGTTTTTCTGTTTGTTTGCTGTTTACTTTGGGATTCCATGACATTTATTTTTCAGGGCATTTTGTTGTCATTAGCCTATATGCTGGTCTCTCCCGCTAGACCAGGGCTCCTTGGAGTGAGCGGGGACAGGTCTTATTGAGTTTCTGTCCTTGGTGGCTAGCACAGAGTCTGGCACCTGGCAAGGGCTCCAGACACTGTTGTCGCCCAAATGAATGGAAAGATGAATAAATTAGAAAAACTGTCCGTTGGCCCTGGGAGACGCCCCTGTTGGTTCTCATTAGGGTGATGTTGTCTCAGACCTCAAGGGACCTGCTCCTCTGCACCTCCACCCCTGTCCCCTCTCGTCCTCACGTGGTTGGACACGCATCTCATTTTCCCACTTCCCCAAAACGTTTTGGATTTGGAAAATAGCGATCGTTTAGGAAAATGGGTAATTACCAAGGGCTTCATCACGGGAAACATGTAACTCCTCCAGTCTTACTGAAATGTCAAAGACTTGATTAGAACAAGCCCCGTCTCTGGTGATCTGAAGAAAATATGATCTGTTTGTCCTAGAGGGGGAAGAAGGATCGCTCTTTATTTACAAACCAGCTTGGCTAATCCCTTCTGACAATATGGGAAGTCATTCTGCTCAGCCGGAGCATTATTTCAGGGCTCCCTTAAGGAAGAACTATCTTCTACTCAATTAAAGCAAAGCCTGAACTTGCTCTGACCCCACCATTGCACAGCCAGGAAAGCAGGCTCAACTCCTTCCAGCTGAGCTGGGGAGGCTGCCCGGGCTCCAGGCCGAGCTCTTTTTCATCAGGACGTCTCAAGCATTTACTGGAGTGAGAAACAGGGGAGTGGAAAACCTTCCTCCCTGTTTCCTTCAGCCTGGCCCTGCTTTGGGTGCTGGAAAAGGAAGAGAGCTGTTGAAAAGAGAAATGGATAAGGTGTCCCTGGGGCCACCCCTGCCTGCCCAGCTCTGGGTGAGGGCCCAGCAGTCAGAATAGATAAGCAGCCCCCCAAGGCAGGTGGGGATTCCCTAAAAGGCCTTTAACCCCACCTGCTTCCTCTGTCCTGTTCTATGTAGGTCAGCGCCTCCAACTCAGGCCAGCTTGCCAAGCCCTGCCTCTGTCTGCAGGAATGAGTGGTATCGTTCATTAGCAGAGACCGAACCAAGATGGGCCGTATGTGTGATCTCACTGGAAAAGCACACACTCAGAGTCTCCCCTCCCCACCCTTCCCCGAGCCCCACCAACCCCAGAGAATCTGCAGGGAGAGAGCTTGGGCAGGCTGACTGCTGTAGGAAGGGTTACGTTAACTAGGAAGATCATGGTAAAGTGTAATTTTCTTCTTACTCTTCTCAATTACAAAATAATAAGATTGTTAAAAATCCAATAGTGTGCATGTCAATATTGGCAGGGACAGCCACAAGAAATTTAATTGCACAATGGGTGCCAGTTAGAGATGGTATGTGCTCTTCTTGGCTTTTCTTAATTCTAATTAGGATAAAATGTACTGATCTTACAGACCCTCAGAGGCTTGTCACCAGGCCAGGAATGGATCCTAAGGATGTTAGCTTCCTTTTCTGAGCCTCTTGCCTCTTTTCTCCTCTAACCATCATCTCTGATTGGGGCTTTTAGCTGATTTTGAACATCAGCTCTCCAGTTTCTTTGGCATGTCAGAGGGCCAGATGTTTTTTATTTGAAAGCAAATTGACACATTAAATTACACTGTGCAAACATTAAAGCCAGCCGCGGGTAAACAGGCCGAGATTCATTGAATTTTACGGGTCACAATAATGTTTATGTAATTTAACAAATTCCTGCCCTGCTGCTGAGTCTCTCCAAGAAGTATTAATTTAAGAAAGATGAGACCTGCCCAGAGGCTCTATGTCCCATGTCCCCATCTCAGCCTCTCAGAACTCTTGCTGAGGCCCAGTAGGTTTTAGAGCTGGGTATCAGAATCATTGCTAAGTCTCACTTTGTCTTGAAGAAATCTATTTTTGTCCACATGGAGCCTTACGAAACACTCTTGGCACTGGATATGTGTTGGATTTGCCTGTCCAGGACCTACCTTTGATTCCTACCTCTGATAACAGCACTATGGTTTTTCTCTGGGAACCATCATCCCATCTCATTATCAGTTTCCATGGTTCCTTTGGGGAGGAACCCACTCTCTAGCTCTTTGACAAGCATATAATCCAGACCTGGCTAACCAGATTATTCTATCCAACCCTTGGCCTTGGCGATTGGTTCAGAGATGGGAATGTGATCAAATCCAGGCCAATGAGCATCCACCCCAGCACATTTGCAGAAACTGGGAGAATAAGGGATCTTAAGTGGCAAAATGCAAGCTGGGAGCTGCTGGGCACCATCTTGCCACCAGTTGGGAAAGCTGCCTGGAAAGGAGGCCAAGAAAGAAGAAAGTAACATTGGAGAAAGACAAATTCCCAATGGGTTTTTTTTTAATCCCCCAGATCCAGCTGTGGTTGAAGTCTATACTTGGACATTTTGGTTATGTGGGTTAATAAATCCACTGATTCAGTTAAGCCAGTTTGAGTTGAATTTCTGTCACTTGCACCAAAACGTCTTATTCAACAAAGCTAGAGATTTCCCTGTACCTCTCTGTTGAGAATAGGACCTCACCCCAACTTTCACACAACACTTGTATCAGCCCCCAGGGCTTCCATGCTCATCTCTGATTCCCACCTCCTGTCCAGCCATCCTGGTCTATTCCTAAACACCCCCTGCTTATCTCACCTGCCTGCCTTCTCTTATTTTCTTATTTCCTGCAGCGCCGTCTTCCCCCACCTACTGTCCATCCTTCAAGGCCAGGTTTAATTCCCCTCTCTATAAGGAGGCCTCCCTCCTCTAGTCAGAACTCCCTCCTCTTGAACTCCCAGAGGGCCTCAGTAGGTTCCACACCTTTTGGCTCATAATTATATTAATATATGAGTATGCTGAATTTTTTGTTGCTTCTTGTATTATATGGTTGTTTCTTCTCTTCTGTCTCTTTATAGCTTGAAAAATTCCTGGTACGGTGTTAGGCACATGAAATCATAGTTTATTAGTATTTGAAGGTATCTTAGATATCATAAAGTTCACCCTGTACTCATAATTTATAGATGAGGAAACTGAAGCTCAGAGAGGTGAATTGACTTGGCCAAGGCCATACAGCTAATTTATTGCCAGGCCAGAGATAGAATTCCAGCACAGTGTTCTTTCCACAGTACCAAGCTCCATCAATCTGATTGATTGATTTTCCAGTTAAGTACAGCTTGATTTGGGTTGGCATCTTACCATCCGTTGATGGTACTGAGTCAGCATGTACAGAGGAAAAAATGGTAGACTTGACAGAATCAAAAGATCTGGTATCCACTTCCAGCTGGGATGTGTGACCTTGGACAAGTCCTTTCGCTTCTCTTGACCTCCAGTTTCACAACTGCAAAACTGAGGGTCTTGAACCAGGTCTGAGTGCCTGTAAGTTTTATTTGTGAGCCATCTTCCATTGATTGGTGGGACTTCCTGTAGTGCTGTGTGGGAAAGATCTGAACGTGCACCTAGGCACGGTAGGAAAGAGTGCCGTGACATCAGCACCATCTCTCTGGAGTTCAGGAGCAGTGGGTGGGGGAACGTCAGCAAACACACCAGATGTTTGCTCTCTAGAGTAGATGATCTTTGAGGTCATTCCTATTCTGTCATTCTAGGTCATTTAAGTCCTGGTGAAGATGCAAACACAAAGGTCTTATCCAACTTCAGGATGCCCTCTCATGCTCTGCCAGCTGTGGGCTGCCCTCTCTGTCTTCTCACACATGTGGTACTATGAAACTTCTGGACTCCAGGACCCATAGCTCCACCCAAGAAAAGCTCACTTTGTCCTGACCTTAGATCCACTGAGCAACTGAAATTTGGAATGTGAGTCTCGTGGAGCCAGCATAGGTAGGGCCAAGTTACTGAGAAGGGGCATGAGGTCATGGAGAAAATCTGATGATCAGGGGACTCTGACGGTCTGAAAATCTACTTCTATGTTTGCACTCTTCAGTATCTGTGAACAGACCTCCTCCCAACATCCAAGAGGAAGTAGGGACCTGAAGCAAAGAATCCTGATGTAGGCTCCTCCAGAGGGCCAGGGGCCAGCAAACACAGGTCACCTGCAGGAGGTGGTCAACTTCTGAGGTGTCAGAGAAGTGCCCAGCTCAAAAGTTCACACTCCATCCTGCTTCTGAAGATCTGGCCTTGCACTAGGAGCAATTTCTTCCTCACTTTACCTATCCTTCAAATGGGGATAATAGTCCTAACACTGCAACCTTGTGATGCAACAATCCACTGAAAGAATTTATGTGAAGTCTCCGACACACAGAGCCTGGTAGATGCTCAGCAATGCACTTTCCTCCCCCACCCTGACTCCATTCCCCTCCAGTCTGAGGAAGTTCAAACATTTAACAAGGCTGCCCCTGTGTGCTGGGAGCTAGAGCTGCAAAGCTGAGTGAGATACATACTGCTTGGTTCTCTTTCAATGGCAAGTGGCAGGAATAAAATCTGTAGTAGTTATAGTAAAAAGTGGAATCTTTAGATTCGTGGAGGTAAGCTGCTTTCAGGCATGGTGGTATCTAGAAACTCAAATGATAGCATTGGAGCTTGATCTCTCTCTCTCTCTCTCTCTCTCTCTCTCTCTCTCTCTCTCTCTCTCTACCCTTCCCCCCATCTGTCAGACTATGTGGCAGGAAAAATGGATATTGGAAGCTCTGTCAGTTTATCAAACTCAGAGCAGAAGACTGGAAGCCTTCTGACTGGCCTGGCTCAGGTCATGTGCCCATGATAGATCCAATCACTGTGGTTAGGTAAAATGGAATATTCTGATTGGATTGGCCAGGGTCATGTGACCAGGGAGCACACAGGATCAGCTCCATCCAATCCTCATGGAAAGAGTTCCCTATAGGAGGGAAAGGTCCTACTCTCAGAAGCAGCAGGTAGGGGTAGCTGGGTGGAATAAAACCAGTGTCCTTACACCATGGTTTCTGGAAAGCAGGCATTAACTCTTCTACAAAACTCGTTAGGATGCACACTGGAGACCCTCTGGATTTTCATACCAGGTGGGCCCTCTTCCCCCTGGCTGAGGTCAGGATGATCACAACTGCTCATTGGCACTCAGTCCCCACCTGTCCAGGGGCAGGGAGCCAACAGCCATGTAACCCAGCTGGTCTCCAGGTCTCTAGTTTTCTCCAAAGAACATAATGATACCACGCTGACCACACAGGCTGTGGACCAGGGCCCAGCGGCACAGAGGCTTTTGAGGCTTGTGGTTTAGCTCCTGCCAATGTCAACTCCTTTCTGTCTAACTTTAGAAGCCCATGGTTGGCTTCCCTTGCATCAAAGAAGTCAAAGTATTCAACTCCAGAGGGTGTGTATTTTTAAAATAACAACGAAATCAAAACAAAACCAGAGAGGGAAAAAAAAAAAAATTCAATGATCTTTCAGGAGTCAAAGAGACTCTGCATAGAGAGCCCTGAGCTTCACGGAAATGCCCAGTGACTGTGGTCAGCCTGAATTAAACATATCTACTCTGTTTTTAAAGCTAAAAAAAATTCTAAATGACCTTTAATTAGTAGACCCACTTCTTTCCTTCCCATCAAAGCCCGGTGTTTCTTGCAGAGCTACATTTCCTAAAAATGCCTGGGGGTGGACACTAAACTCGCTCACCTTGTACATGATAATGCCCAGCACACGGCATTCCCCTGTGGCCTCGGGGGTGGGTGGGGGAGCAAAGGGTTAGGAGAGTTCCCAGCAGATGCAACCACAGCGAGGAGGACCAGAGGTCAGGAAATCTGGCCCAGTCTCCACTTTGCTCTTGCACTAGCTGTGCAAACTTGATCAAGTGTCCTGTATTCTCTAGTCTGTTTCCTTGTCTGTTAAAAGGGGGGTCCTGATACCTGGCCAGCCCACTTCGTGGTGAAAGATCCAGGCATTTTAAAAAGCATCAACCCCCCTACAAAACGATGAAAGTGTTGCTAATCTATCAAATGCCTTGATTCACACCCCTCCTTCTTTTGGTTCCAACATCCCTCCCCCCTTTCCCTGTCTTGGTGCATCTCCTTGGTTCTTCTTTACCTTCTCTGTCCCCTCCTCCCTTGTCCTGTGGGCACTTCATCTGTCTGGTTTCCGAGCAAGGGGAAGTTTAAAGAGAGGTGGTGGGAAGGCGATGCTGGTACTAGGCAGGAGGGTGGGTTCCCGAAAGGCCTGAACTGGGTTGGTGTAGGCGTCATCACTCGGGGCCTCTGCACGTGTATCTTTTCCAGTCCTCTGGCCTCCCTCCCTCCCCTTGGACACGAGGGCTGTATGAAAGCATGAGTCTTTTTGGATCCAACTGGTGGTGCAACCCTCCAGGAAATTTTCCTCGGTCAGCTACCCAAGTTGGCCAGACAACTTATCCTCTGGTTGAGGGGGTCACACATCATCCCAAGGGAATGGTTATTTTTTCTGAAGGCCATGGCAGTGAAGGGGGAGGGGGAGGCTTAAAATAAAACACACAGAGACACGGAGAAGACCACTGTGTAACACTGATGGGCTCGCATAGACTTCAGGATGAATTTACAGACACTTTTTAAGCTGAAGTGACTCATTCAGGCAGTTGGGGCCAGGCCAGGCCCACAGGCTCCCTGGGCTCCCAGTCTGCTAAGACTTTCTTTCCTCAGCTCCAGCTAATGCAGAGAAAGAAAAGCACTATCAAAAGTCCTGGTGTGAGTAAGCTCTAGGAATGTGCACTCAAGGCTCCTGGAATGTCAGAGTCCTATGATTTTAACTTCCTTCATTTTTTTGTTTGTTTTGTTTTGTTTTTAAATTTAGGCAAAATTTATACACAGCAAAGTGCACATATCTTATTTTTTGATAAACATATATACCATGTCAACCAAGACAGAAGATTTCCATTGCCCCAGAAGGTTCTTTGGTGCCCCTTCCAGCCAAACCCACCCACAGGCAATCACTCTCCCGATTTCTATCACCAGAGCTGAGTTTTAACTACTTCTAGAATTTTGTATAAATGAAAGCATACCATATTTGTTCATTTCTATCCTGTTTCTTTCACTCAACATAATGTCTGTGAGATTCATCTATGTTGTTGTGTGCATCACTCATTTATTCCAATTTCTGCTGAGTACTATTCCCGTGTATTAATACACCACAATTTATTTATCCAGTGCCTCTGTTCGTGGACATTTTGGTTTTCTCCAGTTTGGGGCTATTGTGATTAAAGCTGCAATGGTCATTCATGTACAAATTGTTGTGCAGACATATATTTTCACTTCTGTTGGATAAGTACCTAGTAGTGGGATTGCTGGATCATAAATAGGCAAATGTTTAAATTTATAAGAAATTTATAATTGAAGTGGTTGTACTATTTTACACTCTCACCAGCAAGGTATGAATGTTCCAGTTGCTGCACATCCTCACTAACATTTTGTGTTGTCCGTCCTTAGCCACTCTGGTGTGTGTGTAATACTATTACGGTTGCTATTAGCTCTTGCATTTTCCTCATGCTTAATGACGTTTTAATGATGTTGAGCCCTGCTGCATGTGCTTACGGGCTATTCTTCTACCCCAGGGTCACAAATATATTCTCCTAGGTTTTCTTCTGAAAATTTATAGTTTTAAATTTTACCTTTGGGCCGGCCCAGTGGCGCACTGGAGAGTGCGCCGCTTGGGAGCGTAGCAGCGCTCCCGCCGAGGGTTCGGATCCCATGTGGAGACCGGTTCCCGCTCACTGGCTGAGCACGGTGCGGGCGCAACACCGAGGGTTGCGATCCCCTTGCCGGTCCCCGGTACAGGAGCGACACTGAGGGTTGCGATCCCGTTACCGGTCAGTTAAAAAGACAAAAAGGAAAAAAAAAATTTTACCTTTACATCTATAATACTAGGGTAATTTTAAAAGTTCACTTAATTCTATTTTTCCACGAAATTTTTGAAGTACCCCCATATGTCTAAAATTAATGTTGTATGTGGTAAGAAGTAGAGCTCTAAGTTTATCTTTACCGTATATGTATCCAGTCATTTGATGTTTGTTGAAAGACTTTCTTTGCCCTGTTAAATCTGTCTGGCACTTTGGTTGAAAAGCAATTCACTGTATATATGTGGGTCTATTTTTGGTCTTTCTGTTCTGTTGCATTTATCTGTCTTTCCTTATACCAATACTACTCTGTCTTGATTATGTAGTTTGACAGTAAGTCTTGAAATCAAGTAGCGGAAGTTCTCTAAATTTGACTTTCTTTTTCCATATTCTTAGACTGTTCTATATTGCTGCTTTTAAATATAAATTCTTAATGACACGTTTCTTGTCATTTTCTAGAAAAACATTTTGATATTCTGATTGGGATTTCTTCAATCCATAAAGAAATTTGGGGAGACTTGACATTTTAATGATATTGAGTCTTTGGATTCAAGAATGTGCAAAATTCCTTATTTATAAGGTCTACTTAAATGTCTTTTAGCAATGTTTTGTCATTTTTATGATAAATATTATTCATATTTTATTAAATTTATTCCTAAGTATTTTGTGTTTTGAGATATTAACATAAAATTATTTTTTAAAATTTCATTTATCAATTTTTTGCTGCTGATATGTAGAAAGACAGTAGACTTGTGTGTACTATGACCGTTCTAAATTCACTTATTAGTTCTAGAAGTTACTTTGTAGAGTCCTTAGACTTTTCTACATAAAAAATTATGATGTCTGTAAAGACAGTTTTACTTGTTTTGTTCAAATTTTAATGCATTTTGTTTCTTTTTTGTTCTACATATTGCATTGTCTAGGATCTCCAGTCCAAGGCTGAAGAGGTGGCAAGAACAAACAGTCTTGCCTTATTTCTATCTTAGGGGGAAAGCGTCTAATATTTTATGTTATTTACATTTACGTTTAGTGTGAGTTTTTTACAGATACTCTTTATCAAATTGAGAAAGTTATCTTCTATTCCTAGTTTGCTGAGATTTTTAATTATGAATGGATATTGAATTTGCCAAATGCTATTTGTGGCTCTGTGGAGATGATCATATGATTTTTTAATCCCTAATTCTATTAATATGGTGAATTACATTGTTTTGTTTTGCAAATGTTAAATCAACTTTGCATTCCTGGGACAAACTTCTATTGGCCATAGTATATCACCTTTTCTAAATATGTTACTAGATTCACTTTGTGAATATTTTATTAAGGAATTTTGTATCTGTGTCATGAAGGATATTGGTCTAATTTTTCCTATGTCTTTGTCAGTTTTGGTATCAGGATTACACTGGCCACATAAAATGATATGGGAAGGGGCCGGCCCGGTGGCGCACTGGAGAGTGCGCTGCTTGGGAGCGCAGCGGTGCTCCCGCCAAGGGTTCGGATCCCATGTGGAGACCGGTTCCCGCTCACTGGCTGAGCACGGTGCGGGCGTGACACCAAGGGTTGCGATCCCATTACCAGTCAGTAAAAAAGAGACAAAAAGGAAAAAAAAATGATATGGGAAGTATTCCCTTGTCTTTTATTTTCTGAAAGAATTTATATAAGATAGATATTATTCTTTTCTAAAATATTTAATTAAATTAATGAGTAAGACCATCAGAGACTGGAGTTTTCTTTGTTGGAAGATTTTTATAATAAAGTCAATCTCTTTAATAAATACAAAGCTGTTCAATATTTTGTCTTTTTTTTGCATCAGTTTTGGTAAATTATGCTTTTCATATAATTTGTCTGCTTCACCTAGGTTGTAAAGTTTGTTAGTACTATTGTTCCAACACCCTTGTATTATCCCTTTAGTGTCTGTATGATCTGTAGTGATGTCACTTTTTTTATATTAGCAATTTGTATTTTCTCTTTTTTTCTCAATTAGTCTTACTAAGAATTTATCAGTTTTGTTGATCTTTTAAAAGAACCAGCTTTTCTTTTGTTAGTTTATCTATTGTTTTTCTGCTATTTATTTCATTACTATTATCTCTAAGCTTTATTCTTTCCTTCATTCTACTTGTTCTGGATTTATTTATTTATTTATTTATTTATTCCTGTAGCTTCTTAAAGTGGAGGCTTAGCTTAGACCTTCTTCCTTTAAAACTATCCAGTTCAAGCACTACTTTAGCTGTATCCCACAAATCTTGATATGCTGCATTTTCATTTCATTCGGTTTAAAATATTTTCTGATTTTTCTTACTATTGTTTCTTTGGCCTCTTTGCAATTGCTTCTTTATGTAAAAATGTATGGTTAATTTCCAAATATTTGGGGGTTTTCTAAAATATTAATATTTAAATAAATATCTACTGTTGATTTCTTGTTTCATTCCATTATAGTAAGAGAACATGCAATATATGATTTCAATCCTTTCAAGTGTATTGGGATGTGTCTAATAGTCCAGCATTTGGGCTGTCCTACTGGTTGTTTCTTTGTACGTGAAAGAAATGTGTATTCTGCAGTTGTTGGGGATAGTGGCTTATAAATATCAATAAGTTCAAGGTTGTTAATAGTATTGTTCAAATCTTCATATGCTTACTTATTTGGGGGGAGAGGGTGGGGATTGTTGTTTTAACAGTTACTGAGAGAAGTGATAATATGTTCAGCTATGATTTCCATTTTTCTATTTCTGCCTTTAGTTCTACATGTTTTTCTTCATGTATTTTATAATGTATTATTATATTCATACACTTTACAATTACATTACAATTTCTATGTTTTCCTAATGAATTAACCTTTTTATCATTGCGAAATAATAGTTCTACTTATCTCGATGCCAGTCAAGCTTTCTTATTCTATTGTCTATATCTTTTTTCATACCTTTACTTTTTATCTATCCATGTCTTTATATTTAAAGCGTGTCTTTTAGATAGTAATTTATATTTACCCATGTATTTAGCACTACCAATGTTCTTTTCTCTCTCTCTCTTTCTTTGTAGATCTGAGTTTCATTTACCTTCATTTTGAAGAACTTCTGCTGGTGGCAAATTCTCTCAGTTTTTATTTATCTGAAATTGTCTTTACTTTGTCCTCACTTTAGAAGACTATTTTCACTAGAAATAGAGAAATACAGTTTTTTTCTTTCAGTATTTTAAGATGTTATTCCATTTTTAGTGCTTCAAATTGTCATTTCATTGTACTTTACAGACATCACTGGGCTGCTTGGGGTCACTCCCATGCATGAACAGTACAGGTGTCAGTCAAGGTTTCGAGAATGGTTTTTATGCAGTTTTCAAGGCTCCCCCTCAGAAGTTCTTTTTTTTTCCAGAATATCTCTCCTTAAGTTCCAGCTTCCTCTGGCAACTTCTGACACCTAAAATTAGAAAGACTATGGCTTTCTTCTTGAGTTCTAGTTACCCTACACCATGCAGACAGGGGTATCATGCACTAAGGAGAAAAGGGAAAAGCCAAACATGAATTTTGCCCTGTGAGATTATCTTCTTTCAAGTCTCGAACTCACTCCAGTTTCTGCCTGGTTTTGGCAGTTCTCCAATGCTTTCAAATGCTTGTGTTTTTAAATATTTTTTTAATACATTAAAACTGTTTTATATGGGAGAGTTAACACAACACTAGCTATGCTGACATTACCAGCATAGGAACTTAGCCACTTTACTGCTAAAGTTTGGGAAAAGTGACGCTCGGAGATGCATAGTGACCTGCCCAACATCACATAGTAGTTATTGGCTAAGCCAAGTCTTGAAGCCAGGTTTCCTGGCTCCTCCTATTGTGTCTTGCTGGTAGGTGACCTTTAATGCTCCACAAGAGCATTAAACAAGAGCTACTGAGCAAGATTCACACAGCCTCAGCGATCCTTACCACAGGGGTGCTGTGGAAGGAAAAAAGGAACATGTGAAATTATGCGGTCTAGTGGTCTAGGTCACATCATGGTTTTTCCCATTTATGATGCATCTTCTCCTATCTTCCCTAACTCTGATCAAGGCCCCACCATTCATCTACCTGGTTGTCCAAACTAGACCCTGAGAGCTAGTCCTTGATTCCTTTCTGGCTCATCGTAGAGATTGACACAGATTCCACATCCTAAAAAGTTCATGAATGCATCTCCTCCTTTTGATTTCTCTGGTCTCTGTTTTGCCCAGGGTTTCTTTCCTGCTCCCTGGTTTACTGCAGTAGAATCATGACAGGTCATTACATCTGGTTAACCCTGCAACCACCCCTCCCTTCTATTCCACTACTGCCAAACCCAAAGCTGACCCTGTCTCTCCCCCTTCTCTCACTGTCTACTGGGGAAAAGAGACAGATCAACATCTGGCTATAATACAGAATGACAAGTCCTAATAGCAATTGGGAGTCTGGAAGGCATCAGATCCCCTGTACCCTCCCCTCCGCCTGCAGCAGAATTCTGAGCAGACACCTAAGGGAGGAGGAGGGAGCTTTCTCAATGGTTCCTGGGCTCTGCCCCACTCTGACCCCACACCGCACCTACACCAAGTCAGAATGTCTAAAATTTAACATTTAAATTTAGACTAAACTTACATTTTCAGACACTAAGAGAATTAAAAACAAAAGAAGCAATAAGGCATTTAAACATTTGTAAGTATAACTGTCTCGTAATAAAACCAGTCTCTTAAAAATAGGGATAAAAATTCTTTACAACCATCATTTCCAAGATTCTCATTCTAAAAGTAAGGTTAAGATTGACTTAAGTTTTTAAAGCTTCAGAAAGTGAAAAGAGCAGAAAGCAGGACATCAGACAAGACATGGATAGAACTGCTCAGCGTCTTCATTACCTCCTCGTTAAGGAGGAAGGTGATCAAAATCGTCCTGGGCAGCTGGCAAGGCTACTGCTTGTTTCAAAGAAGACGAAAAATGCAAAGGCCCTTTGAGAAATTCAAGGTATTAGGACAAAAGGGATTATTACACCAGACAAATTTATGTCTCCTAAGAGAAATCTGTTACTTTAACCCTCCAAGACTAATATTCCAGCAAAACGAAATAACTTGAATAATTGAGGGAGAGGCAGGCCTGGAAGGTAGAAGTCATTAATATTTTCAGGAGACAATGGGAGTCATCAATATTTCTAGGAGGCAATAGAACCATACAGAGTTCCTCTTCGCCTGGTTCGAGTGTCCATGATGACATGTGCCAAGGCAGGCCATGAGAACTGGGACACTGCAGACCTGTGCCTTTACCTGGTCCATACCTGGGTATGTGGAAAGGACCACATACCCAGATTAGAGGAAAGCATCCTGGCTCCACCGCCTCCCTGCTATGCCACATTGGGCACATCACATTGCCCCTCTGAGCCTCAGTTCCAGACCCCCTTCCTTTCTCCCGCTCTCCCATGGTTTTTAGGAGGGCAAGATAAGATCAGGGACGTGAAGCTCTTTGCAAATTATAAAAGGCTTCATGCGTTGACATTGTTGTTGTTGTCGTCGTCATCTGTGTGACTTATGCTTTGATGAAATAAGGATGAGCCTTTGCAGGTATCCTAAACCTCCTTTGGCCCTCAACCTAAGCCAGTGGTGGAATGGTGTTGTCGTCGTCATCTGTGTGACTTATACTTTGATGAAATAAGTCCATCTGTGCAAGATGAGCCTTTGCAGGTATCCTAAACCTCCTTTGGCCCTCAACCTAAGCCAGTGGTGGAATGTGGTTTTTATCAAGAAGACTGGCAGGAGACCAGACGCCATGTGGCCTGCACCCTGAGAACTCTCAGGACGCAGATCCGCCCCTCCAGGGCCACCTGATCCCAAATCATCCCAGACTTCCTGCCCTGGACTTTTCAGTCCCCAGTTTCCATCTGGCACTAGATCTTGGTATGGCCTAGGGAAGGAGGCATTCTTTTTCTCTCTCTTGCAAGGAAATATTTGGAAATGCAGCAGGATTAGATTCCCAACTGGGACTCTAGGCTGTCCCCTTAATTCATTTCTTTTGTTTCCTTCCAGTCCTCAAAAACATGTAGACATCCATTTGGAGCACCTTCCACCAGGAGCACATGGGCCAACTTTCTTCAATTCGTGAGCTAAGACTGAAATTGAGAGCCTCACTTTTCACAGCCACACAGGAGATTGACCCTGTCATGATGATTAAAAAAAAAAAAAAACTGTCTTTGGTGTGCCTGTGAACTGTGAGTATTAAAAACGTCCTCGCTTGGGCAGGACGTTATCACTGATGACAATTGTTCTGGCCGTGGCTGGACTTTCCCCTGTTCTCTTCTCTGAACTTGGCTTGCCTGCTGTCTGTGCCTTTGCTCAAGCTGATGCCCTGCCTTGCATGCCTTCTCCATAGCCTTTTTGCTGTCAAAACTCAGCCAGCTTTCAAGACCCAGTTATTTGGATTTTTTATTCATTTAACATTTATTGAATGCCCACTGTGCACCAGATGCTGTTTTCATTTATTACTTTATAAAAATGTATTAGGTGAACAAAATAGACACTGTGCTTATCCTCAGGGAGCTAGCTCAGAGACTTGGAGAGACAGAGACAATTTAAAAGGTGAGTTTAATGTGCCATGGTGGGTTCAGGGCAGGGTACTGAGAAGGGCCACTGACTTCAGGAGAAAGTATTATATTTTAAAAACATTTTTGTAATGAAAATTTCAAATATGTAAAAAATTAGACAAAAATTGCATCATGAACCCCTATGTGCCCGTCACTCAGCTTCAGCACCTAGCATCTCAAGCCAGTCTTTTCACCTACATTCCTGTCTACCTCCCACCCCCACTACATTCCTGTGTTATTTTGAAGCAAATCCCAGACATCACAGTATTTTATTCATGAATCCGCAACCCTTCTTATCTGCATCTCTCATTGGCTTTAGGCCAGCATTATGTTGACAAGGGAGCCACCAAGGCATAGAAGGAACACTGACTGCCTTGACATTAGACAAATCCGAGTTCAAATCCTGCTTCCCACACCCGCAAGCTGTGTAACATTGGGCAAGTTACTTAACCTCTCTGGGCCTCACATTCCTCATCTGCAAAATAAGGATAATACGACAGCTCCTAGAGTTGTCCTGAGAATTAAATGAGATAATGTACGTAAAGTGCGTAGCGCAATATCTGGCACTGTGTAGGTGCTCCGTTAAGTGTTTCTTCCCTCTCCCAGTTTGCCCTGGATGAACATGAGAGTGCTACAAAGCTGCCGAGTATGTTTGACTATGACACTTATGAAGCTGGCCATTACTTTCACGTCTCACAGAGCACTGGGGAGGATGGGGACATTTGCGAAGGGGAATGAATATGTGCACCCAAACCAAGCACACTCGAGCTTGCTTTTAAAAAACCTGCTTTTGGCGACTGTTGCAAGCACCAGACTCCTCTCTACTCTGGGTGGCAGCTGGCGATAAAGCCACAATAACTCAGACAAATGTGGCTGACGCCAGAGAGGAGTCAAGGGCCTGGCTGCGACGTCTGGGGCCAGCTTGGTCTTGGACCTCGCAGTGTGTTTACAAGTTTCCCTTTGACAATTCAGTTTTGAAGATGGGCTTCATTAAAGGGCAATTATAGGTTAAGTAACTTGTTGGCTTGCTGCCTAATGTGGAAAACTCGACTGTGACAATCAGATAATTCTGAGATTAAGCAAGACAGCAATTGCTACTGAAAGAAGAAGCTTAGCAAGAGGATAAAAGACTCCCCCTAGCCATGACCTCATCCCAGCTGCCCCGTCTGGGCAGGAAGTCTGGATTCAAGGGGACAGCAGGCTCTGGGAACCTCTGGAATCGGGGGGTGACCTCTTCTGGGAAAGGAGACTGCAGAAGGCAAAGTGCTTTCCCACTGGGGTGGCAAGACGTGCCTCTTCCTACTGGGCTCAATTCTTCAGGAGGCTTCTCCTGGGAACCAGGGGCCAGCCTGGCTGTGCCGTGGCGTGTCTGTACTTTGCTCTTTCCCACCAGCACAACTTTGCTAAAGCCTCTGCTCTCCCTCTCCTCTCACGGTCTAACTATCCATGAAGCTTCCCTGACCCAGAACGAATGAACTACCTCAAAATTCTGGGAGCACTTTGTATCATATAGGAAGCTTTCTATTATGTATCAGAAGATCTCCCCCAAAATATGACGTGCAGAAAGGGGGATTAATCGGCTCATGTAACTAACAAGTCCAGAGGGTACTGGCCTCAGGCATGGCTTGATACAGGTGCGCTATCCAATGGCCTCTCCTCTGCTTTTTGGCTCTATTTTCAAAGGCTCTTTCCACACTGTGGCAAGATGATCACAAGTAGTTCTGGTCTAGCAGGAAAACATCTTGCTTCCTAATGATTCTTGCAAAGGTCCCAGGACTTGATCTGATTGGACCAGTGTAAGTCATGTGATTGGGTGGACTCAGTTTCCTGATTGGATGTTCTTGGAGTACCTATATGCTCTACCCACAGCCAGGTGGGAGCCCCATTAGGAATGCATGGCCCGAGGATGAAGGAGATCTTTAAAAGGAAATCAGGGTGTTGTTATGAAAAGAAGGGGAAGCAGATGCCAAGAAGCCAAAAATCTAACTAATATACTTCTGGCCTCTCTTATGCATTTAAATGTTATCTCTGTGAAAATCCTGTCTCCCAAAAAGAAAATTTTTTAAAAAAGAAAAGAAAAGAAAAGAAAATCTTTTTTCCACATAGATTTTCAGTTCCTATAGGGCAGTGGTTCTGAAACAGTGGTCCCCAAGGAGCCGCATCAGCCTCACCTGGAATATGTCAAAAAATCACATTCTCGGGCCCCACTTCGCACCGTCTGAATCAGGAACTCTGGGGGTTGGGCTAGGGAATCTGCATTTTAACAAGCCTGTCAGGAATTTCCGATGCTCTAAAGTTTGAAACCACTGCTGGAGGGCAAGGAGTATATTTCATATTGCCTTGTCATCAGCATTCAATATTCATTACATGAAATAAGTGGAAAAAAAAAAGAAAAAAGAAAATACACAAAGGGGGGCCCTTAGTGGCTCCTTTGAAGAAAGCATTTATTATTTAAGGTCCATTTATTTGCAAGCAACAGAATCCACTCTGGCTGACTTAAGCACCCTTTTAGTCTTCCTTCCTTTGTTCTAGTGGCAAATGGTAAGTGCTTAAAAATAAAGTTAGCTATTGTGCTTCCTGTGTTCCAGGCACTGTGTAAATTCTGGCCATGGGTGGTAACCAAAGACAGACTTGGTCTCTTCGCTCTGGAGCCGCAGACCAGCAATCATCAAAAAGTCATACAATGAAAACAAATGGGAAACTCCAGGAAGTGCCAACAATGAGAGAATATGAGGGTATATCAGGGGCATTTGATCAATGCAAGGAGGTAGGAAAAGCAGAACCTGGATTTGTTGGAAGCCTTCTGGAATAGCTAAAGAATTAAAGGCGACCTGAGCTCCAGGCCTCAGTAAGGCCACTTCCAGGGCCACTCTGAAGACCTTGGCAGCCAGGGCTGGTAGACTGTCTATCACGGGCCGTGCCTTTAAAGTAACTCAAGAGTCGAATTTAGGGGAGGAAGAAACTGCTTGGCCCAGCCTGAACCAGGTGTTCTGTCTCTATGGCTCACTTGGCCACAGCCAGGCAGGCAGATGAGGAGCCGGGACAATGGTCCTGGGCATCACCAAGAGCCAGCATTGTGGAGTGACCAATTCATCCTGATTTTTGTGAGACCTTCCCAGTTTTAACACTGAATGTCCCTAGTCCCAGGAAACCCTTATTCTCCAGCTCAGTTAGGCCCTACCAGAGCCTCTGGAGTCCCTCAGATTGGGGGCTACACAGCCAAGGTCTCCAGGCCTCTGCTTGGTGGTCAACGCCATCCTGACTTTGCCCAGCTGATATTCAGAGGGGCAGCATGGGGTGACAGAAAGAGCCATGGCCTAGGCACGATCAGAACCAGGCAGCCAGAACACATTCAACCTTCCTGGGCCCCGCTTTCCTCATCTCCAAATGAGTGGCTCAGGAGTCTGGATTCTGGAGTGACACTTCTAGGACACTTGAGGGTCCACAGGGCTCTCTGCTTGACCCTGGGCTGGGGCTGGAGTGGGGGCAGGGAAAGAAGGGGAGTTTCTGTCCTTGCTAACTTTATAGTCCAATTACACGCCAACAGTGATGCTCAGGTGACAAAAAACCAAGCTGGCTGCTCACATTTCCTGGTCTACATGCAGGACACAAACACGAATGGCCTTGTAAGCATCAGGACACCACTGTGGGCTTCCTGGAGGAGGTGCTCCCTGGACAGGGGGTTATGATGGGAGAATGGGAAAAGGCCCTGGAGGAGGTGGGGAAACTGTTGAGCAAAGGCGTGGAGCAGGGCTTAGCCCGTGTGCTGCAGGAACGGGGATTAGACTCTCAGCTCTGCCTTGCTTAATGAGACGTGAGCTGTGTCTTCTCCCCACCCCTGTAAGATCTTGCTGCTTCTGCCCCAGATGTCTGCAGACTTGTTTGATCAGTGTGTGCTCAGAATCACATCTGGGTAGGCACAGGGGCTGAAGGGAGGGGAGTTTGTGTGATGCTGGAATTAAATCCACCTTCGAGACTGGACCTACCTCCCATGGCTCCCCAGGGCAGCAGCCCTGCAACATGGTATTTAAGAGGAATTGGACTGTGGGTGTGAACTGTCAAGTGGGGGCGGGAGGTGAGGAGTCCTAGGCCAGTGTGGGGGAGGGCGGGGCAGGGTGGCATCTCTCAGTGATTTGTTCATTTGTTCACTCAGTAGCCACACATTCACCAAGTTCCTGCTCTGGATTAGGACCTATTCTGGGTGCTGGGACTGCAGCTGGATGCCAGTTAATGCTGGGTATTTAAACTGATGCCCAGACCCGAGGCACACAAGGGCTCAGTGGTCTGGCCAAGACATGCCAGTTCCCGCCAGCAAAAGGGAATGACTGAGAAGCTGGGGCCTGTGTGGACCCAAGCCTCAACTGGCAGGAGAGGACAGCAGGGACACGCGTGGGGCTGAGGGCAGCTTCAGGGTCTGGGAGGGGTTGATGAGTCAGGACGCAGACTCCCAAGAATGGAATAATCGGCAATAGGCAAAATTCAGACAGTTGGCCATGGGGCAAGTTTGGCAAGCAGCTACCACAGGACAGAGGCACCAGAAGTCCCGCCCGAAGCAGTGTCGGGGGGAAGAAGGTGGGTGCTTCACCTAAGACCAGGCCTCAAGACCGAGAGCTGGAGGGGCCGGGTTGCAGCATTGGAGAAACTGAAGTGCTAGACCCAGTCCTGAGTGACAAGGATGGGCCTTCGGGGTCCCAGAGTGAAGAGCCAGCCCAGCCACAGCCCGTCCAGCCAGAGGCCACCACCAGTCCTGGGCGAGTCTGGGAATGGGCCTAGCACTGGAGAGGGAAGAAGCAAACAACGGCCAGCATGCTTGTGGCCCCCCAGCCCATGGGAGCCGGAGGCCACGGCTAATAACACCATCTGTGATAATCACAATGATGATGAGGAAAAGCTTCCCACGCGCCTGGCACGGGGCTGAGACCTATGAGCACCGTCTTGGTAAATCCTAGCAACAAATATATCTCCATATTACAGATGAGAAAACTGAGGCCTGGAAGGGTTAGGTCCTTGCCCAGGGCCACACAGCTAGCAAGAGGTAGAGCTAGACTTGAACAGAGGCAGCTGGGTTCTAAGGCCCGTGTCTTGATGGAATTCTCATCTCCTTTCTATGGTCTATATTTTTATTATGCACATTTTCAAACATACACAAAAGTGGAGAAAAAAGTTATATGGATCCCCAATGTACCCCATCATCTGGCTTCAATGTCAATCCACATTTTGCAATTTTATTTCATCTATAGACCTCATTATTTTTAGGACGGGCCTGGAGTATTTTAAAGCAAATCACAGACATCACATCATTTCAACCCTAAACACTTCAGTATGTGTATCTAACAGATAAGCATATTTTCCTTTCACGTAACCATTTCACCGTTATCGCACCGAATGAAATCAGCGATGGCTTCTGGATCTCATCTACTACACAACCCAGGGTCAAATCTCTCTGATTATCTCAAAGATGTCTTTTTACCATTGATTTGTTCAAATCAGGACCCAAATAAGATCTACGCATCGCATTTAGTTGCTATGCCACTCGGGTCTCTGATTCTAAAGCCATCCTGCCCCCAACCTCATGCCAGTGATTTGCCCCTCCTTTGCCAGATGGGAAACTGAGGCAGGGTTCAAGGTCTCTCTGTCGGTGAGGGGCAAAGCCAGGACTCAACCCCAACCAACCCTAGTTCATGGTTGCTTCCGCTGCCATGTAAGACCCCCTCCCTTCTTTATTCTCTCCTATTTTGAACTAGCTGAGAAGTTAGCAAGAACAGGCATCCTCAAGCGCTGTGAGTTCTCAGGATATAATTCACTTTAATCTTTTAAGCATTTGACAGTATTTGCTCCAAAGAAGGAGCAACAAGTACATAATTATTGCACTAATTAAGCTGCCAAAAACACAAGCGTGCAGCAAGAGCACCTTTGAAACGGGGAGCCCACGACGCATTAGCATCTGCTGTAAGCTTATTAATCACCTAACAGGCAATTAGCAAGCTGTTACTGTTTGAGGCTGCTATGTAAATAAATTCTTGGGTTAATTTCTTCCTCTGATAATAAAGAAAACATTATGAAAATTAGCTAAGCGACAATGTAAATGATCTTCACTGTTAATTATATGACAGCGTTACATATGCAAGGACCCCAGCTCTGATAAGGGCCCCCGGCTCCCTCCTTCCCCATTGCCCAGTCCCAGCCCCCACCTTGGCTCTGCCACTTTAAAAATAAAAGTGTTGACACAGGTAAGGGAGGGGGAGAGCTTTGGGGACTGGAATCACAGCTGTTTGCTCGCAGCTTGCCCAGAGCAACTGCCAGCTCCACAAACTGGGATGTTTTCTCGCCTGAGCCTCAAGTGGCCCTGTACTGGGCCTATGACCCCAGCTGGCTGGAGGAGAGCAGGGAAGGGACAGAGGGCCATGGGGTTCTCCTCAACCCATGGCTCCTGTTCCCAGAGCGCTCTCTGCAGTGCTGATGTAGAGCCTCTTGGGCTCATGTCATTGTCACATCAAGCAATTCCTGGGTCTGACTGCATGTGGCATCTGCTAGACAGGGGCCACCTGTCCTCCATCTGGTCAGGTGCATAGCATGAGGCAGGTGCAGGCCCTGGCACTAGAGTTCAAATCCCACCTCCACCACTCAACGGTGTGTGACCTTGGACAAATGAGCAAACTCCCCTCAGCCTCAGTTTCTACATCTGCAAAATGGGTAGCAGTGAACAATTATATGGGATAATCTTCATACGTCCTTAGCACAGATCCCACCTATGGTGAGCACCCAACATATGTTCTTTAGTATTGTCATCATTGATTTGGTCATTCAAATGGACATTGACTGTGTGCCAAGCTCTGTGCTAAGTACCAGAAACCCAAGGGGGGAAAGGCACAGGCTTGCCATCATGAGATGGGAGAGCCAGCACGTGTGTGGAAATGACCAACCCCTAGGCAGCACAGCCCACCAGCCACAGGAGGGGGGCTGATGAGGACCCATGGTCACAGCAAGATGGGGGAGGGGCACAGCCAGCACCCAGCTCCCTGGGAGTTGGGTCTAGGGCATCGTTTTGGTTCTATATATGTCCCATGGAACATCACGTACTAGAGTGAAGATGGGCTTTGGATCAGAGGGCGGGTTTGTCCCGTTAAGAGAGCTCTCTGCTCTGAACATCGTTCCCCTCTTCGTGCCCAACATACGGTGGATGCTCAATAGGATGGGCCCCCACAGGGTCGGATGGAGGGCAGACCAGCTAGGCTTCTCATGAGGGTCTGTGCCTGAGAGTCCACGGGTCCGCTGACTAGGGGAGGTGTCCCGTAGCAAACTGTTAAACGTTGTCCAGATGTGTCTTGTTCAGCTAGGTCCTGATGGTGGGTTCCCATGTGCCAGCATTTCCCAAGTTAGACCTTTGAGACACATAATGGGGAAAAAGGGCTTGTGGTCATTTTAGTGAGGGAAAGACCCAGTTAAACAGGCTTTTTTACTGCAGGACTTTTCTGAGGCTCTACATGCTAATATGCCCATTTAACAAAGTGCTAATTGCAAATGTGTCTTTGAGACACATAATGGGGACACACAAGGCCTTTGAGACACATAATGGGGAAAAAGGGCTTGTGGTCAGTTTAGTGAGGGAAATACCCAGTTAAACAGGCTTTTCTACTGCAGGACTTTTCTGAGGCTCTACATGCTAATATGCCCATTTAACAAAGTGCTAATTGCTTCCATCCTTGAAGAGCCACTACAATCAATAGTCAGACCAACAATCTATTCTTTAAATGGGGAAAGTGCATTATCTGTTCCCTAAAGATGCAGTTATCCTGTGATTCAGCAGTCCCACCCCTGGGTATGTATACTCCACTTTAGAAATTTTTGCCCATGTGCACTAGGAGACATGTACTAGAATGTTCCTAGCAACATGGCAATAACAAAAATTTGGGGGTCATCCACCAGGCCATCAACAGGAGAAAGGGTAAATTGCAGGAAGATGCAGTTATCCTATGATTCAGCAGTCCCACCCCTGGGTATGTATACTCCACTTTAGAAATTTTTGCCCACGTACACTAGGAGACATGTACTAAAATGTTCCTAGCAACACAGCAATAACAAAAATTTGGGGGTCATCCACCAGGCCATCAACAGGAGAAAGGGTAAATTGCAGTATATTCATACCATAAGATACTTTATAGCAGTGAAAATTAATAAACTATAGCTATCAACAACAGCATGGAAAAAATTCAAAAACAATGTTGAAGACTTTGAAAAATGTGGAAGAAATAATATCAGTTACAGAAGTGTATACATATGTGTATATATATATGTATATAGCTCAATGCCATTTACATAAAAGCCCCAAAATATAAATAACAATGTATTGTTTAAGAAGATATATAAACTCCCTTATCTCTATATATACACATATATAAATATATAAAACTAACATGTAAAACAAGTGAATAAACACAAAATTTAGAATTGTGGCTACTTTTGGGATCATGGGGGATGTCAAGGGCATTGATTACAGTCTATTTCTCAAGCTGGATAGTGAGTTCATGAGCTTTTTTCTGTCTTTATACCGTGTGCTACATACATATACACACACATACACATATATAAAACATATATACATATATGTAATATATATACTAAATATATATACACACACTTTTTTTGTAATTTGAAACACTTTATATTAAAATTTTTAATCAAGAAGAATGGGCAAAAGATATAAACAGTTCACAGAAAATAAAACGTAAATTGCTCTCAAATATATGGAGAAGGCTCAATCTCACCTGTAACTTAAAACACATGAAAATCAAAGTCACACTGAAATGTTGTTTCCTACCTTTCGCATTAGCAACGATAAAAGCAAGACAACGCGCCGTGTTGGTGAGGATGGGGGAAGGGGGCTCGCCCCTAAATTGCTGGTGAGAGGGGGTCAGGCACAACTTCCCTGGAAGGCAACTTGGCAATGTTTATCAAAACTACAAATGCTTATTCCCTTTGACCTAACTACTCCATTTCTAGGTATTTTGCCTTACAGATAAACTCCCAGGGTTGCAAAATGACTTGTGTACAAGAATATTCACTGCCATAGCAATTGCCACAGCAAGAGATTAGAAATATCCTGAATGTCCATTAATAGGACATTTAAATAAATTACAGTACGTCCACAGGATAAAGTGGTATACAGCTATTCAAATGCATGCAACAGCTCTCTGTGTACTGGTAAGGAAAGATCTCTAAGACATATAGTTATGTTTAAAAGGGCCACGTGGTATAGTATGCTCCCATTCGTATGAAAATACGTGCATGTATATATTCATATGTATATATGATTCTCCATGGATGGAATCTCTCTTGAAGGCTTCACAGGAAAACAATGTTTGCCTCTGAGGGAGGGACCTGGATGCTGGGACAGGAGAGGGAGGGAGATTTACTTTCCACCTTGTGCATATCTCACATGCATCTGGCCTATCATCTTCTTTCTGCCTCCCTGTCTCTAGTTCCAGCCTCAAACAGGGACCAAATCCGGATGAGCACCAGTCCCTCTCACAGAGGCACCTCCTGCTCCAGCTGCTGCCTCTTGCCTGCCCCTCAGGACACCCCTGTGAACATTACCATCACAGAACCACACTTAGTGCCCATGCATGCCCAACCCAGACAGGAGGAGAATTAAACTCCGTGGAGCAAATCCTCAGCCAATTGGAGACAGGGCCTGATGGCATTTTCTTCCCTCTTTCCCCCTGCAATGGTAATCCTGAAATACAGTTTAATAAGGCTTTTTTGGGACCCAGCAAGCAGTGGCACTTAGCGGCAGCCAGCTCAGTATCACGTCATCACTAGGCTTTTCCACTGCTCCCGCCCCTTCCCTCTCCCTAGGACTGCACTTCCCAGTCAAGTCATAGCATAGAAGCTCTCTGCTTTCTAGGAGGCTCAGGCAAAGACAAACCCTTTTGTATCTTTCAATTTTGTCCAATGTGATGTACCTACTAATATGTGTACGTGTTATAATGCTATATATGTACACGCTGATATGCACTTTGAATCTCCGAGAGGGGGGCTAGAGTATACATTTCCTACTCATTTGACCCTGACCCCCTTTTTCAGATAACTCCTGCTAACCTCCTGGCATTCCATGGGAACCACAGGTAAACCACCTCACTGCCCTACGCTGCTCTGAGTCCCAGTTCTGCCCTCTGTGGCCACCCTGGACAAGCCCCTGCCTTTATCCCATGACAATCCCCTGCAAACTGAAGGCCCTGCTCATGTCCCTTATCCTTCTCCTCTCTTTCCAGTTAAGCGTCTTTGCTCCTTTAGTAAGGTCTGTGATAGCCTCCCCAGACCCCGTTGCAGCTCAGCCATTCTCCTCTCTATAGTCTTTAAGCCTTGTGCTTTTTAATCTGTGACACCTAGAAATAAACAAAAGTCTTAGAAAGTGGCCGAAGAGCACAGACAAAAAGAAGGCTGTCACTTCTTCGGCTCTGGACACGCCGGGCCACATGAGGCGAGACTTTCCTGTTTAGCAGCTGTATCACGCTCTGGCTTCTATTGATCCTGTGGCCAGCAGACTCCCCCCACGTCTTTTAGGTCTTTTAAACAAGACTGGCTGCGCCGGCCTCCCACATCCTGTACTTAGGCAATTGATTTTTCTGAACCTGAAACGCAAAGTATTCACTCATCCCTGTTACCGTTCCGCCCTGCTAGAATCGGCTGTGGCCCAGGCCTGCCGTCTTTTAAACAAGACCGGCTGCGCCGGCCTCCCACATCCTGTACTTAGGCAATTGATTTTTCTGAACCTGAAACGCAAGTATTCACTCATCCCTGTTACCGTTCCGCCCTGCTAGAATCGGCTGTGGCCCAGGCCTGCCGTGATCACGAGTCCTAAATTGGTCAGCACAGCACAAGGAGGTGAAGAACTCAGCCCTTAGGCTGGCTTTGCCACAAACTCACAGTGTGACTTTGAATAAGTTCTGTGTCTGCGTAGGGCAGGAAGGGGTAATCTCCAAGGTCTTACCAGCCTGGTGCCCTGAACAACTGGGAGATCACTCCCCACAGCTTGGTGATGAACCTGCCTGTGTGTCGGCTGCACCCACTCAGCTGCTGGTGCACACATGCTGATGAGTTCAAGGCCATCCCTGGACCTTGAAGGCAATCACCTGTGACCTTCCGCTAGGTCAAAATCAAACCATCCATCAACCCCTTTTGGTTAGTCTTATTCAACGAGCTGTGAAACCACTAACTGATTCATGCTCCAGCCTGCATTTGGGTCTATCTTCTCTTTGCTGTTCTGTCTTTTCCCTTCCATCAGCTCACACATGTGAAAACACCTAGCACAGCATCTAGCTTGAGCCCAAGCAAGGTATGTGTATGTTTCTTTTTGCTTCTTTCTCAGACCCGCTAGGACTGTGGGCTCTTCTCCACATCTCCTGCCTCCGTTTTATACCTAATTTGCCCTGTGACTCCATGGCTTTGCAAAACAGGCTTCGGAACAACCGTGTGTTTCCAGCTGACCACTAGGATTGGGCTGAATAGTCACCAGGTGGTCCCCAGCCTCTGAAAAACACCATATCAACTACCATTGATCTTGGACCAAGGAAGGAAATCATTGAACTATATCGCCTTAGTCTTGGGCTAGGAACTGGGTTAATTTCCACTCAATATTTCTAAATCCTAACTCCATTTGAAAGATCAACCTGAGCAGCTCAGAGAAGTTTTCTTCCAAGGGCACATGGAACACAGATCCAAGAAAATTAAATTTTAAATTTAATTTAAATTAAGAATTTTATAAAATAAAAATGTAATAGAAATTTCTCCTCCAATATGTTTATCTAAAAGGCAAAAAAATATTACTAACAGACTAGAGAAAGAGATAGACAAAAACACTGGTCTTTATCTATGAAACCGACAAAATTCTCTCACTGAGTTACTGGAAATGTTAAATGTAACGACCTACCTGTGTGGTCCCTCCAGGCACATTTTATTATTACTTAATCTTTTGTTTTTTCTTCTATATACCAAGGGTATTGGTTCCAATTATTCAGGTGTTAGAGCTGGAAGCGGGCCTTAAAGATCTGCTGCTGATTAACCCTCTTTTCACAGATGGGGATACTGAGGCCCAGAGATGGGGAGAAGAGGCAGTCAGTGGCAGAACCACTTGTTAGTTCCTCAGTGTCTCACCAGGAGACTATTGCATGGTGGTAATAACACCATAAGGTGACGATAATACCTAACACACATTGAGTGCCTACTATGTGCTGCCACTGTTCTGCCATATAATCCTCACAACATCCTTATGAGCAAGGTATTATTATTTTTCCAAGTTTACAGATGGGGAAACAGACACAGAGAGGTTAAGTGACTTGCTCAAGGTCACACAGAGAGTACGTGGCAGGATAGGGCTTCTAACCCAACAGGCTGGCCTCAGAGGCTATGTGGTCACCACTACCTGCACCTCACCTTTTTCACAGCGTTAGAGGCTACAAACCCTGCAGGACCCAAAGGGCCCATGCAATGACTGGGGAAGAGTGGCCACTTCCCTGCTTCCCCTCTTGCCCCACTGCAAGTCACTCCACGTAACTGCAGGCACTGTCTTTGTCAACCATTAGTCAGTCAATGCCACTCCAAGCTCCCCATCAGGCAGGAATCAAAGCCCCTCTTCTCTTCACCCCACATGTGGTCCTGGCCTGTCTCTGAGCTCCTGCCCACTGCCTTGCAGCCACAGAGGCCTCCTGACTGCTCCTTGAACCCACCCAGCTCATTAGCTGCTCAGAGACCATGCACCTGCTGTCCTTTCTGCATGGCATGCTCTTCCCCTGGGCTTTATTCAGGCCATTGCACAAATGTCACTTGCTCGGAAAGGCTTTCCTTGGGCCATCCACAGTTCTCTCCTTCTCCCCGGTCCTGTTCCCTTCCCCACCCTCTGCATTATCTCGGTTCACAGTACCTATGACCTGACACTGCTTTGCATAATCTACTTGTACATCTCGATATTTATCTCCCCCACTAGAAGGCGGGAGGCCGTGAGCTTGTGGCTATGTCCCTTACACCTAGCACAGTGCCAGGCATCTAGTAGGTACCCAATCCCTTTTTGTTAAGTGGATGACAAGATGAAATTGTCTTCTCTATCAGATGACCAGGCCATGGCCAGGCCCCAGCACCCCCTCTGGGGAACGGGATCAGCAAGGGCAGGAGACAGCCGCCGTTCTGCGCTCCATCTGTCTGAAACACCTCCCCGCCCCCAATCCCCTCCTCTGTGTGCTGAGTCCTGGAAAGCAGACAGCAGAAAGCCGGGTTTCCAGGTGTGGATGGGCCAGGCTAGCCCAAGGACTCCCTCAGCGGGATGTAAAGGACAGACAGGGAACAGACTAGAGTGGAATTGAGGACAGGGGCCAGGAAAAGGGCCGTGGCTCCCACAGGGCTAACCAGGCCCAGGACAGCATCATTTCCAAGGGCATGTCCATCTGGGGCCACTTGTGCAGACCCCAGAGCCAGAGCACCACTTACTGGCCCAGTGATGTTGGGCAACCTGCTTGTCTTTGTCCAGCTGGCCTTGTCATCTGCAACAATGAACAATAAGACCTGTCTCATGTGACTGCTCTGAGATGCAATTGAGTGAGGCACAGATGTGAAGTGCCTGGTCCGGGGTCCAGCAGGACATGTCTGCTCATCAAATGTTCTTCCTTCCCCTGTCCTGGGGCCCATTCCCACTTCTTCCCTTCCCCTTCCACTCAAATACCCTTGTCCTCCCACTCTGTCCTTCAGGGTCAGGCTGGCTGAGGCCTCCAAGCTGGCACATTTACCCACAAGGGCCAGGGAAGACCCTCCCCCACACCCAAACGTCCATGTACTTTAGTCAGAGTCTTCTGGAGACAGCGCCCGACACTCCTGCACAGTTCTGCCTGAGCCCGAGGAGCACCAAAAAGAGCTGTACTGCAGGCACCTCGACAATACGCAGGGCTGACAGGCAGGAACCCAGCAGTATTGTTTCTGTTTCTTTGTTTAATTGAGGGAAAATTCATGTAACATGAAATTAACCATTTTAAAGTGTACAATCCAGTGACATTTAGTGCATTTGCAATGTTGTGCAAACATCATCTCTAGCTAGTTCCAGAACATTTTCATCACCTCCAAAGAAAACTCCATACCTGTTAAGCAGTCTCTCCCCTTTCCCCTCCCCCTAGCTCCCTGCCATCCCTAGCCTGCTTTCGGTCTCTATGGATTTGCTTACTGTGAATATTTCATTTAGACAGAACCATATGATACGTGACCTTTTGTGTCTGGCTTTTTTTACTTGCATAACATTTTGGAGGGTCATCTGTGTTGTAGCAGGTACCAGTGCTTCATTCCTTTTTATGGCTGAATAATATTCCTCGGAAGCACTCTTTAATCAATAAGGAAGGCAGTGCCCATTCCACCTTTGAGGGCTTTCCCTGGAGCCAGGCAGGTGGATACATGCACACGTTTAGGAATTCAAAGAGGGAAGGGAGGAAGGAAGGAAAATGACAGGGAGGGAGAGAGGGGGGAAGGATGGAGGGAGGGGATGGACGGAGGACACCACACTGGAGTAAGAATGAATCCGAGTAGCAGGGCTCAAGCAGACACAGCTTTCAAGCCCAAGCCATTTGAATGCATTTTGGGAACAATCAAGGGTCAGGAAAGGGCAGACACCTGTTAGGTGGCTCCCAACTGGGCACAAAGCCTCAGAAATCACAGATTTTGCCCTGTGCCTCTCATCCACTCGTGATTCTCACAACTTTCCCTTCTTTTGCACATGTTCCCTGTAAAGACAACAGAGGCCCACCCGGGCCTCAGACTCTGCCCCCCATCTTTGGAGAGGCCTTTTCTCCTTCCCTCTGCTAGGGGGCAGTGGGCTTAGTGCAGGCCAGTGTCCCTGCAGGGGCCAACTGCACTGTCCTGGCCCCTCTGCCAGATTGCAGAGAGGCCTGGACCCATGCTACTTAGCTGTTGGCCAGGGTTTTGGCTCCACACTCTGGGTTGAGGAACAGGCCAGAGCAGATGTGCCTCCCACAAGTTGGTTCCTTGCAAGGGGTTGGGGGTGGAACTGCAGCCTCCCTTCATGGCAGGACAGGCTTCCCTGGCATGCTTTAATTCAGTACAGAGAACCTTGTTTTCCTTGCAGCTTACAGAGACAGTTCTCCACACCTGGAGCTTAACTGTGTCAAACCAGGGAGCCTGACCAATTGAAATATTGACTCACATCAGGTTTGAAGGCTTTTGATGTCCCAGGTTTGTTTTAGTTTAATGGTTTTGAAATTATAGATTCCCTTCTGACTCCAGCTGGTTTGCTGAGAGTCTTTTCTTCCCCCTCCCTGTTCCGTTTTGAACATTGGTTGGGTAAGTGGTTCACAAGAGAAATTCAGATTTGGGTTTAGTTCAAGGATCCACAAATGTGTGAAGTTAATTCTGGTCTGGGGTGCACGGTTCAGACCAGTCTGAGGTTTTGGTTCAGGGAGAGAGGACAAAGCCCGCTGTTCACAGAGCAGGAGGAAGGACTCAGACAACGTGCGGCTCTCTGCCACCCCTGCGGCCCCCACTGCGGGCTCTGGCCCGGCCTGTGCTGCATTGAGACCACGAGCCTCAGCACTCAAATCCCAGTGAGTCTCTGGAGGGCAACACTGTTTGATTGATTTTGCAACTGTGACAGTAAAACAGTTAATAAAAAACCCGATAGACCTGTACAGAGGGGCTTTCCGCACTGCTTAAATGAGTGCTATTCATCATGGCTGGGCACCAGTGCCCCAAGCGCCTCACACAGCAGAGGCGGTTGTGTAACCACTGCCAGGCTCCCACAGGGACCCCAACTTCCCCATCTGCCTGGGCTTCTAGTGAGGACGGAAATGTCTACCTCTGGTAATCCAGCTTCCCCTTTCTTCAAGGCCATGGTTCTCAAAGTGTGGTCCCAGGACCAGCAGCAGCAATCACTACCTGGGAGCAGGTTAGAAATGCAAATTCTCCAACTCCACCCTACCTGCTGACTCTGACACTCAGGGGTGGGGCCCAGCTTCCTGTGTTCTCACAAGCCCTCCAGGAGGTTCTGATGCGAACCCCACTGTGCAAGCATCCTCCACACTCCCAGCCTTCATGCACCCCAAGTTTTCAAACCTTACGTTTACCCTCGTCTAAAAGTATCTGACAGATCTGGATAATGCTAAGTTGAAAGTTTCATCCTATGTGGACAAGGATTTATATTTGCACAGAGGATAAAAGAGTGATGCTCCGACACTAAGATCTGTGTGTCAGCTGACAAGAAGGAGGGTCCCTTTGGGGCTGGAGTCAGGTGAAGAAGAACTCTCTGGCCAACTCTTCCTGCTGGCTCAGAGAATTGGGACATGAGAGGGAGGAAAGCATAGAGGTTCAGGGTGTGTATTCTGGAGCCCAATGCCTGCATTCAGGTCCCCACTTAGCCTGGCAGCATATGACCTTGGACAGGTCATTTCACCTCCCTGTACTTTTTAGTTCCCAGATCTGAAAATGGGGAATATTAATAGGACCTATCTCATAGGATTGTTGTGAAGATTAAATCAGTTAATATGTGTGAAGTTCCTAGAGCAGGCCCCTCCCCTCTGCCGGGGACCACCAAGGGTGCTCTCCAGCTCTCGGCCGCTCTCCTTGGGCCCAGGGCTCCACCCCCTGCAGATGGCCAGTGGATGTGGCCATCCATGGATGGGCCCTCTTGTCGGCCAAGAGATACGCCTGTCTTTGGAGAAGCAGAAAACCCACAGCATAGGCTTGAGGACGGCAAGGTGGCTTGGCAGATCCTAGCAGTCTTCAGTCCTGTCGCTGAGGTCACTGCAGGTGGCGGCCCCAACAAGCTCTCCTGCTGCTGTCCCTCAGCTTCCTAGAGGAGACAAGAAAGGAGAGAGAGCAGATCCTAGCAGTCTTCAGTCCTGTCGCTGAGGTCACTGCAGGTGGCAGCCCCAACAAGCTCTCCTGCTGCTGTCCCTCAGCTTCCTAGAGGAGACAAGAAAGGAGAGAGCAGAGAGGAGGGGGAGAGCAAGAATGGACACGAAGAAGGAAGAGAGAGGAAAACAGAGAGAGAATGGGGGGTGACTGGATGAAGAGAGACACACAAAGGCAGGGAAGACGTGGAATGGACAAAAGGCAGAGCGAGAAGGAAGTGGCCAGAAAGTAACTCCAGACGAGACGGGGCCCTTCCCGTTGTCTTCCATCCCTCTGCAGTGCCTTAATCAGCCAGGCAGTCTGTGAGCAAAAGCCCAGCCTCTCCTGACCTTAGACAGATGCCGATGAATTCATTCATCTCTGCTCTGGAGACCTGCAGGTGCCACACCAGCCTCGAGCCTGGCCGGGGAGCTGGGGGTGGCCGGCCGACTACCGCCCACGTGTTCAGAACTGAGGCTCTGTGGTCCCCAGTGAGGAGGCTGTGCAGGAGCAGGTCCCATCCAGGGCAGAGAAAGCGGGCAGCTGCCACCACAGGCTGGGGCAGGACTGTCTCACCTCCCTGCCTCACCTGGCATTCCACTTTGCCCAGCAGGCCATGCCTCTGGGTTCCGTGGAGGGAACCTGTTGGCTCCACTTTAGGTTTTGCCACTTTTAGATTTGTGGAGTGAGAGGTTGTGTCCTTTGAACAACAGTAGGGCATGGGGAAAATGCCTGGCATGGAAGAAATGAGATGCAGCCACCAGCAGGGTCCCAAGGAGCATCCCAGCCAGCTTTCATTTATAAGGACCCCAGCTAGGGGGCTCTCGGGGGCTCTCGGGGACTGAGGCCCAGCCATGCTCTGTTCACTAAACCAGCATCCTGGAGCAGGTTGCTTCCAGCCAGAGGGAGGGACACTTTCCCTAATTTATGCAAAGGTGACTGATGGAGTGGTGAAACCCTGGATTCCAATGGAACACAGAACACCATGGATGCTTGTGCTAAATCTCCTGGAGAAAGCCAAGCCCCACTCCTCCAACATCCCCACCATGCAGCACTTTACAAGATACCTATGTACTCTAGGCCAGGGGTCACACTGGCTGAATCTGGCCCACAAAGCAGATTCTTCTTTTAGCTCATTCAGGTTCTATTTCTTTCATTCAAGTGACTTCTTGTCAGCCACAGCCGCCACCTCTCCCTCTTGGCCTGTCCTCCTGGCCCTGCAGCCCTGGAGCAAACAGATGGCCTCGGGCAGGCCCACTGCTCTCTGGGGAAAGTCACGGGGGACACAAGCATTTGATCACCCCCAAGCAGATGTCCAGACCACTCAGCCTGGAAGCTCCTAGCTCAACCCTGTGGTCCCAGCCTAGACTGCCCCCGGCTCTCTTAGGGGAGGCCTCTGGGGAGGAGGGGGCTGCAGAGAACAGAGGAAGGGGTGGGAAGGGTGGAGGGAATCCAGGAGAAGCCAGGGAGGCCTGATTAGCTCCTCACTAGGGAAGGACACTGTCTGGAGGCCAGCAGGAACTTCAGGCTAGAGTTCAGGGCACCAAGATTTCTGGAATCACTGACCCTCTGAGTCCCTGCTCCCTAATTTGTTCTCTCTGTTCCCCTCTGGCCATTTCCCTGTAGAGATTAGCAGTCCAAGCCCTCAAAACACAAAGGCCCATGTGTTTGTCTTCCCAGCCCTGAGATGAGTGGGGAGGGGATGGCTTTAGTTCAGAAAGAAAGTGGGTCACGCCCCAGAAAGAAAAAAAGGGGTCAGTGTGGGGCCACTGGGGATGGAGGGGAGGCACTGGGGGCTTTGTGCAGAGGATCCTCATGCCACTCAACCCTGGGCTAAGTGGGCCTCTGCAGACCCTGGTGATGTGACTGTCCCACCCCAGGCCTTTCTTCATGTGGCTCATCAAAGTCCAGTGGTCAGGCAGCCACTCTGAGGGCCCCACTCTGCTGACCCAGGCCAGGCTGATCCAGGAAGGGTGACAATGGTGGTGCATTGTCCCCTCCCAGCTCACCTCTGCCTCTGTCTGGGGGGAGACATAAAGCCTCACCAGGCACAGAGATCCCCGGTGCTTACCAGATGGTACTCATGGTTACCTGGATGCACATGTTTTTACTTTAGTTATGCTTTTATTTTTGCTGTGCATTGGAAAAATAAAATGAATACATCAAACAATGACTTAGTGGATTTATTGCCTAGGATGGGGCTAAGTTAAAACATTAGTTGACTTAAGGAAATATATTAAGTACATAATAGTACAGGTGGTATGTAGATAAAGCAAAAACTTGTGCTGGAAAACAAAAGGCTGAAGTTTGGGAAACGCTGTGTTATCCCAGACAAGGGTGGGTCTCCCCACCCAGACAGTGGATTATTCTTTCTTACTCCACCCTGCCCAGCACCTAACACAGGCTCTGACCAGGAGAAGAAAAAGACCAGCATGCACAGATGTAGAGGACATGAGTTGCCCCAAACTTAACCCGGGGAGAGCAGCTGCTCAGGGGGCCTGGTTTATGGGGCTTTTGCCCACAACTGTCCTCCAGCAGCCTTCACCCTGGTGATTCTCCCCTACAAGGGAGCATTCAGAGAAGCTGGGCTGCCGTCTGGACAACTGGTTGCTTAGGAGCCAGGAGGCCAGGCAACTAGCTGGGGAGCCTCCATGTAGCCCCTGAACCTCTCCAAGGCACTCTCTCCTCCTCCATCAAGTGGCGATCCCATTGCTCATTGTGCACTGAGTGGGGAATGAGATGAGGCCTGAAATGCTTTGGGAAGTCCAGGGTGCTGTGGCAAAGGTTCTGACTTCTCCACTCCCACCACTGTCTGCAGGCCAGCTTGCCCGCTCCACGACTCAGAGCTCCTAGCATCAGTGGAGGGAAAACCCAGGGAAAGGACAAATGGCTGAGGACTCGGCCCTTGCAGCACTCCTCAGCAAGCTCAGCTCTGCAAAGGTAGGCTGCCCACAACGCATTAGCTGGCTTTGTCAGGGAAATTACTTTAGCCCAGCATCATTTTTTATGTGCCTGTTCAATAAAATAATTATTGATGGCCTCATCCATTTAAGTCACAATCAAAATAGCAGCCAAGATGGGGTGGCCCTATATTATATCACCAGAGCGAGAACTATTTTCTATCAATTCGCAAATACATTCACATTTAGGTGAAAAATTATGCCATCCAGGATCAAATATATCAGACGCTGGGAGCCAGGAGGGAGAGGGCCGGGGTCTGAGGGCTTCGTCATTCTTCACTGGTGAAGCGTGTGGGAGAGAGGAAGAGCCACTCTCTGCCTGCCAGGGGCCATCACTGGAGGGCAGGGAAGGCACACTGGTCCCCAATGGACGCAAGTGACGCCGGCCCCATCCAGGAGCCAGGCCAGCAAAGGGCACCGGCTTTTCCAAGAGAGGAAAAATGAGTATGTGTTAGACAGGAGATAGGCTCACAGTTCCCCAGGTGTTAATGGCCGTGTGCCAATTATCCAGCAATTATCAGCATCCGAGATGGTGGGACAGATGGGGGCAGAGGAGAAAAGGGAGGGCAGAAAAGCGGGAGCTGAGGAGAATAAAGAGAGAGGGAGGGAGGCCAGGAGGGGGGAGTTTGCCACCGACCGTGTCATTGAATTGAATCCCCCAGGAGGCCACATGACAGGCAGGGGTATCCCATGTGAGGCTCAGAGAGGAGGATGCACTGCTCCCGATGTGCACAGCTGGAAGGGGGCAGACCTTGACTTCCATATCAGATCTGCCTGTTGCCAAGTTGTGTTCTGGAATGTCCTTCCTCAATACCTTACTGGTAGGTGTGTGTTAGGGTGGGGAGGGGTGTGTGGTGGGGTCAGAACAGGCACTGTTGGCTTTTTAGGTTTTTTGGTCTGTTGGTGTTTTGGATAGGAATGTGTTTGGCCAAGGCACCAGCACTGCTTTTTGGAAGTGAGAACAGAAGGGAATTGGAAAGCAATGGAGACAGCTCCCCTCTGGATCGTGAAGGTGTCATGGGCCTGGCTGGGCACAGGCCCTCTGTGATCAGACTAAGTTCATCTGTGGGGCTTTCTTCGGAGCCCCGCCTACTCAAGGATGGTCCCAGCAAATGTGGCTTCCTGGTCCACCTTCCCACCAACGACCCTGTTCTCCTCTCCCCTCCCCCCCCCACCCCACCCGCCATGCCAGCTCCTAGAGCTCATCTACTTCTAGTAGAGTAGAGGGGCCGGCAATGAATATTTTAGGGTGTGAGGATGTCTACCCCTGCTATCCCTTAGAACATTGTCACCCTGAGCCTGCACCTTTGTAAATAGACAAGGTTATGGAGACCCTGTGTTGGAGACAGAGTTGGGAAGCATCTGGATAGGGAAACTCTGAAATCTGCCTTCCTGGTATTTCACCCTTCTCTTGCACCACTGAATAGAGAAGAGGCCACTTCGTTGGCGTGCCTTTACTTGTCGAGGTGTTTCACTTGCAGAGTTTGTCTTAGAAAATCCTGGCCTGGGCCGGCCCGGTGGCGCACTGGATAAGTGCACCGCTTGGGAAGCGCGGCGGCGCTCC
>NW_007727326.1:207633-214484 GCF_000696425.1 Galeopterus variegatus | reverse complement strand
AAAAAAAAAAAAAAAGAAAGAAAATCCTGGCCTGATGCACAAACCAGCTCAGGTCTTCTCCTGGCCCTTGATACCCATCTTTCCCGTTTGGAGGACTGTCAGGCAACCTCAGTCAAGATGATCTGGCCCTTTTGGAAGACAATCTGGCAGTTCCACAAGGTGCTAAACAGAGAGTTACCATGTGATCCAGCAATTCCACCCCTAGGTACATATACCCAGGAGAATTGAAAACACACACCCACACAAAGGCTTGTACAAGAATGTGTAAACAGAGAGTTACCATGTGATCCAGCAATTCCACCCCTAGGTACATATACCCAGGAGAATGAAAACACACACCCACACAAAGGCTTGTACAAGAATGTGCACAGCAGCATTATTCACGATAGCCAAAAAGTGGAAACAACCCAGACCCAGCGCTTGGTTGGATGAATGGATAAACAAATTGTGGGAAAGCTGTATGACAGAAGACTACTCAGTAATAAAAAAGAATGGAGTGCTGACTCATGCCACAACAGGGATGAACCTTAAAAACTCATGCTAAGTGAAAGCAGCCAGTCACACAAGACCAGATATTGTATGATTCCATTTATATGAAATGTCCAGAATAGATTTGTGGTTGCCTACAGTTAGAGTGTGGAGGGGTGTTACGGAGAAACCGGGAGTGATTGCTGATGAGTATGGGGTTGCTTTCTGGGGTGATGAAAATGTTCTAAAATTGATTGTGATGATTGCACAACTCTGTGAGGTATACATTGAATTCATTCCTTTAAATGGGTCAATTTTACGCTGTGTGAAATATATCTCACTAAAGCTGTCAAAAAACAAGACAACGTTATGCCCACTGCTTGGCCGCTAAGGCCTCTGACACCTCACTTGCCAATGGCAAGCCCTTTTAACTGCCCTTTCACCCATGCCCACAGATCTGCGCCTAGTTAGTTCCTCACCCTTCAGTTGCCCACCTGCTTCTAGGTGCAGCCACTTCTGCTCACCCACCCTCAGGTGCCCACCCAATGTGCCTGGCTTCTCTGATTTGTATGGCTGGTCTCATCAGCCACCTAAGCTAAACAAAGCCTGCTCCAGCTGGGGCCAGAGTAGGGGGTGCCGCAGTTCTGGGGCCCTCAGAGCCAAGAGCATCCACCTGGGCAGATCGCCTGTGCCTGGACCAGGGCTTCTCACACTGGCCTGCTCACCCCTTCCTGATTGTGCTAATTTCATGGTGTTCTAGTCTAGAACGTGGCTGTAAGACAGACAATTGGGTTTGAACTCTGGTTCTGCCACTTCCTAGCTGTTCTGGACTTAATTGTGTCCCCCACTCCACCCCAAAATTCATATGTTAAAATCCTAACTCCCAGTATTTCAAAATGAGGTCTTTAAAGAGGTAATTAAGGTAAAAATGAGGTCATATGGGTGAGCCCTAATCTAACATGGGCTGGGCGTCCTAATAGGAAGAGATTAGCACACAGACATGTACAGAGAGAAGACTCCCAATGGCCATCTATGGGCCAAAGAGAGAGACCTCAGTAGAAAGTGACCCTGCCAACACCTTGATTTCAGACTTGTAGCTTCCAGAGTTGTGAGACAATAAATTTCCATTGTTTAAGACACTAATTTGTGGTACTTTGTTATGGCAGCCCACGCAAACTCATACACTAGCTATGTGACCTTGATCAAGTCGTTTTACCTCTCTGTGCCTCAGTTTCCCTATCTGTCAAAGGGAGATAATACTAGTACCTACTTCTTAGGCTTGCTGTGAAAATTAAATGAGCTTGTAAAGGCCTAGACAGTTTCTAGCACGTGGTAAGTGCTGAATGTGTTACGATTATTGATACTATTATGATTATTATTATATGTCAGGGACACAGCTCAATAAATAATTTCCGGTAACAACTTTAATCAAAAGTCAGAGATTTATTTTAATAGTCACCTCTTTTAGACTCATAAAAGCATGCCAAGATCTGTGCACATGATCTATGCACAGATATATGCACAGATCTATGTAGAATTATCCTAATATATGTACTGACCATCCCCAACTTAAAATGGTTCAACTTAACTATTTTTAAGCTTTATCATGGTGCAAAAAAAATGATACACATTCAGTAGAAACCNACTTAACTATTTTTAAGCTTTATCATGGTGCAAAAAAAATGATACACATTCAGTAGAAACCCTACTTTGAGTACCCATGCAACCATTCTGTTTTTCACTTTCAGTACAGTATTTTTTTTTTTTTTCTTCCCTTTTTGTCTTTTTTCGTGACCGGCAACGGATCGCAACCCTCAGTGTCGCACCCGTACCGGACCGGGACCAGCTACGAGATCGCAGCCCTCGGTGTTGCACCCGCACCTCGCTCAGCCAGTGAGCGGCCGGTCTGTATGTGGGATCCGAACCCTCGGTGGGAGCGCCACCGTGCTTCCCAAGCGGTGCACTGTAGCAGTGCGCCACCGGGCTGGCCCAATCAGTACAGTATTCAAAAAATTACAAGGAGCGCCACCGCGCTTCCCAAGCGGTGCACTGTAGCAGTGCGCCACCGGGCCGGCCCAATCAGTACAGTATTCAAAAAATTACAGGAGATATTTGGTACTTTGTTATAAAATAGGCTTTGTGTTAGATGGTTTTGCCTAGCTGTAGTATAATTTAAGTGTTCTGAGCATGGGTGAGGTAGGTTTAGCTATGCCATGATGTTCGAGAGGTTAGGTGTACTAAATGCATGTCAACTTAAGATATTTTCAACACTTTCAACTTAATGATGAGTTTATTGGGAAGTAATCCCAAGGTAAGTCAAGGAGCATCTCTGTTAGGGTATTTTTCCTGCCTTATTTGGCAGAGGAAAATCTGAAAACAGTCTCTCAGCAATGGATTGGTGAAATAAAACACAGAACATCAGACAGTGGACAGCCATTAACAGTCATTGACAAGAAGAGGTTCATATGCCCTGAATGCCAGCATGTGGCTATACGGGAATAAACAAACATACAGAAACACATGCAACGCTTGGCACAGTGTGGGGCACTGTCTGACCCTTTTCATGTAAGTAAATAAGTATAATATATTATGCATATACAGAAGAATCAATGCTGTTATACGTACTTTATTTTTCCCTAGGGGAAAAAAAATTCGTTGATGCAGGTTACCTAGGAGAGAGACTAATGTGGCAGCAAGGAGACTTTAACATTTTATTTTATACCTTTCTGAAATATATTACTTTAAAAATAGTAATGTCATAGGGATTGTCTTGGTAGTGGATTATAGACCATTTTTGTTTTCTTTCCTTTATTTTTCTTTATTAAGCAACAACAAAAGCCCTAAAAAGATGCTTTTGTAAAATGATGCCTGACTCCAGAGGCACTACGCTGTCTGATCCCAGGTTCATGACTGCCTATTATGGTTTACTTATATGAATAGGTCCAAGGCCTGGGTTCCAGCGCCAGTTCTGCTACGGCTCGGGGTGTCTTGGAGAAGTCCTTGACCTGCCAGCCCTTGGCCTCCTCTTCTGTGAGACGCAATGCCTGCAGCCGCCCTGGCTGCCCCACAGGGCACTGGCAGCGTCCGCTTCATGATGAGAACTCGGCTGTCTGCACTTTGCCTTCCTCCCCTGGGGGAGCTCTAGAGGCCCCAGAAACTCCAGAGTTGCAGCCATTCTGGGCGTGCTCTGCTGAAATAACCATCCCATCACTTACCTCTGGTCATTGGGTTGTTCAAGCAGTTAAGTACCTGCTGTGTACAAGACAGAGCTGTGGGCACAGAGGGGACACTCTGAAGCTGAGACCCTGGCTTGGGGCAGCTCCCAGGTGGTACACAAATACCCTCCGGGCAGAGTGAAGCTCTACAAGGACACAGAGGAAGCGGCGGAGGTGGAGGACATGGGACAGGTGCTTAGCAATGGTGAAACAGCAGGATTTGAGCCTGCAGAGGTGTGGCAGAGAAAACAGGACAGGAAGAGGCTCAAGTTGGCAGGAAAGAGTAAGAAGGAGCCACCTGTGAGCTTCTCAGGGACTGGCAAAGGAACTGGTGCAAGCCTCAGCACCCAGGTCCCCAGCAGGACTCCAGACCCCCAGACGCCACCAGGGCTACTGAGCCCTGGCTTGCCCCAGAGCCTGCCTCCCTTGCTCACCTTAGACCCGCAGGCGTCTCCCCAGACCTCTGCCCCTGATATTCAGGGCCAGAAGCCTCTGACCTCCAAGATCTGTCACCCACCCAAAGGACAGCCACACCCCTCACGATTGCCCCATCTTAGGGGAAGCATGTTTGGGGACTTGCCCAAAGTCCCAACCCACCAGGTGGAAGGCTGGTCTCCTGAGCCTTATCTACTGGATGAGACCACATCTATGAATGAGAAGCCCGTCACAGGAGGCCATGAATAGCCTTTCCCTGGCAGGGCCAGAAAGAAAAGGAGACCTGCCCAGGGTCACATGGCTGGTCAGAGGACGAACCAGGGCCGGCCCACAGTCCCTGTGCTCCTAATGCAGGCTTTCTCCCTCTACCATGACCGCTGGCGAAGGATCAAGAGACACTTGCACCTGCCCATCAGCTCCACTAGAGACACCTCTTACAGATGAGAAGTGACAGCCCATGCTGGAATGAAAGCAGGAGCGCTGGAGTGGGGGGTGGCAGGTCCCCCCAAGCGTTAATTGCTGGGCACCTCTGCAGCATAGTGCCACTCCCTACACACCTGCACAACCACTGTTTACAGAGCACTTTCCCACCACTAGCTCATGCCTGCAGGAGATGGGGCAAGGGCCAGCTCAGTGTGGGTGGAGACAGGGGGTGGGGAATCATCTGAAGCCTGGGCCCGACAGGTGCAGAGGGCCCTTGGCAGGGTGGAGGTAGCCTCTGGAGCCTGAGGGTGATGAGTTCCCCATGAGTGTCCTGAACTTGTGCAGCTGAATAAAGGTGGGGACGCCATTGAGGCCAGGAATCTCGCAGGGTGGAGGTAGCCTCTGGAGCCTGAGGGTGATGAGTTCCCCATGAGTGTCCTGAACTTGCGCAGCTGAATAAAGGTGGGGACGCCATTGAGGCCAGGAATCTCGGTCTCCTTTAGGGTCAGGTGCCAGCTACTAGGGTCACTTGGACAGCATCCCCCAGGCTGCCTTGGCATTCCAGTCTCCATGTCAGATTCCAATTTGAATCTCGGCCCTTCTGAGATGCCCACAGCAAAGAGCAGCGCCATCGATCCAGGAGGGTTTGGCCCCTGCTGTATTCTCCATGCAGCAGTTAGGGGGCACACCAGGCCAAGAAACCCCCTGAGCCGGGAGGTTGTGAGAGCACCCACTCCAGGAGCAGGATGTAAGTGTAGCGATGGAACAAATGCCTGTTTACACAGTGTCCTCCCTGCCTGCACCACAGAGGCAGTAAAGCCGGCCTGCCTGCAGCCACCTGGATTGAAGGGTGCAGTGAAGGCACAGCATGGCTGTGGGGGAGAGCTGCAAGTGGGGGAGAGGTGCAAGTGAGGGGACCCTCCTCCTGGGAAAGACAAGGGTCAAGGTGAGGCCCGGCCAGCACCCACCCAAGGAGTTCTCCACCCCCAGCTGGGCCTGGGAACAGGGACAAACCAAAGGCAGGTTTGGAAAGAAGTCCAGTCAGCCCAGTGGGGGGCAGGGTGGCCCATGATGGGGAGGCCTCAGCTCTCCCAGCCCACAGAGGGAGGCGAGGAAGGAAATCTTCCCCCACCGTGTGGCTGTGCCTGGCGGCTGCACTTGCCTGCCCACCAGCTGGGAAGCACTGGGCCTGCCTTCCAGGCCAGGGAGCGGCCTCCTGCCGGCCAGGGGCCCTGTGTGCAGGACTGGGCAGCAGCCGGAGTGTGGCCGGGGCCTGGAAGCACGCTCAGCCGTCCCCTGCCTTTGGTGGGATGCACCTCCACAGGAGCACATGGCTGCGTCCTCACATGCTCACACAAACGCATTCAGGCAGGAAATAATCACTGGGCTCTCACTCTGCACGAGAGCTTCCAGGTGTTGGGAATACCGCAGTGAAAAGAAAATCCCTGCCCTCATAGAACTTACCTCCTGGGCAGGGTGTCAGTTAGAAAGGAGACTCCACCTAGTCGGGCACTGTCCTCCGTAACCTAAATTCAGTCTCATGGGCCACTCAGTTCTTGTATGGCTCTTTCTGCCCAAAAGCCACTGGAGACCCTCTGGAGCCTTGAATGCCATGACAGTCCCCACCCCCACCCTCTCTCCTCCCTCCTGCTAATCAGTTTTGCCTTTAACCCCTTTGCCTCCTCTCGGAATGCCCCTCCCCTGCACTCTGCCCCTCCCCCTCCATCCCCAGGTCTCTCCCTACACCTTTCTCTCTCTCAGCAGTGAGAGCTGACCAGGGGGGACCCTGGATGGACCTTCAGGGGCTCACACATGCTGGGACCTCAGGGAGAAGATCTCCCACTGCCAGCCAAGCTGATGGGTGAGGGCTGGCCCACCCAGGAAGTCAGTTGCTTGCGTGAGTTCCTTGTGCCTCTAGACACCCCCAAACCCTCCCAGTCCCTACATTCAACAACCCCCATTTAGTGACTGCTTCTATGGACCAGGCTCTGGGCTAAGCTTAGAGGCACTACCTTTAATCCTCCCAACAACCACACGCTGTAGGTCCCGTTGTGGTAGCTTAATTTCCCCAGTGAGGACACAGAGCATGAGGGGACCTCCCAAAGCCACAGAATAGGAAGATAGCAAGGTCAGGATTAGAACCCAGCTCTGTTTGACCTCAAGCTTCTGCTGCTGACCCCTGTCTGCTGCTGTCCCCACACTCTTTGCCTATCCTGTCCTCCATGGGAACTGCTTTTCTCCTTGAGTGGTGACCAGTGACACCCACTGAACGTGTTAGTGATAACAGCTGAAGGTATACCCCTTCCCAGA
>NW_007727326.1:204453-207287 GCF_000696425.1 Galeopterus variegatus | reverse complement strand
TGACCAGTGACACCCACTGAACGTGTTAGTGATAACAGCTGAAGGTATACCCCTTCCCAGAGATATTTAGCATTCTATATACTTCAAATAACCAAACATCTTTCTAGAGCCAGAATATGAATCTGTAATTGTAGAATTCCAAGCAGGCAGGAGTAAAGCAGATTGTCTTCACTTGGGAGCAGGAGCATCCCAGAGGTCTCACAGCCACCCCTATGGGAGGTGGCCCCCTCTGCTCTCTCGTAAAGTTGTAGCCCCTGCCAAGCTTAATTAATCAGACCCTCTGTTCCCTTCCCACTCACCTCGCTTGGCTCCCAGGCAAATGTTCTAGACCTATTAATTATCACAGGATAATTAGGGATGGGGAAATCCAGGCACAGATACCATCAGTGCCCTCCCCCACCTGCCCCCACACTCCCCTCCCAGTCTCCCTGAAACCCTGGGATGTGCTGTGTTCCCCTGTCATCTCCACCCTGCGAATCCCACCAGACCCGCCCAGGCCAGCACCAAAATGCCCAAAGGAAGACTGGGCCGTGCTCAGGCCTGCCCATCTGCGGGTGATGCTGCACTTCCCATGGAAAGCCTCCTCCCACCCTCCCCTGAGGTCAGAGACACCTCAACCAGCTGACTCCTTGCCCTCACCCCAAAGTTCAAACTGCCCCTCACCTTTCCCCGCTCCAAACTCAGACTGTAGACAACACTGGATAGGGTGAGGGGCCCCAGCCAGACACCCAGACACCCATACGCCTAACTTCAGGACCCTCTGAAACGATGGGTCTTATCTGTGTACATATGTACATTTTTCTGGGGAGACCCTGCAGTGTACATCAGATTCCCAAAGAGTCCTGGGACTACAACAGAATGAGAATCTCTGTACTATGGTGTCACAGAGACCAGCCCCTGCAACACTTTACAAAGAGCTCAAGCATCCATGACCTCACCGAATGCTTGCAGCTGGGCGGAGAGGCAGGCTACGTCTTGGCGGTTGGCAGCACCAGCCTATAGCCCAACCTCCTGGGTCCCATCCCCACGCTGTTACTTTCCAGCTATGTCACCTCATTTCCCTGTCTGAAAAAAGGGATCCCACTCATCTCAGCCACACAGAGTTGTCATGAGGATTAGGGACACAAAGTTTCAGGAGTAAATTCGAGAATCTATTGTACATCACAGTGACTACAGTTCCTAACAATGTATTGTATGCTTGCAAATTGCTGAGAGAGATTTTAAATGTCCCTATCACAAAAGATTGTAAGTATGTGAGGTAATGCACATGTTAATCAGTTTGATTTAGCCATTACACAGTGTATACAAATTAAAACATCATAACGTATACCATAAATATATACAATTTTCATTTGTCAGATAAAATTGACTACTTAATTAAATAAAAGAGATACACCAAGCTAAATACTAAGCACTATTCCTGGCCCATGTACGTGTTCAATAAATGTTAACTACTATTTATCATCCCCACGTAGACTCCCAAAGACTAATTGACTTGCCCAAGATCACACTTAGCACAGAGCTATGAGGGTGGGAAGGAATTTTGAGACTGCCAGCTGTCCAGCAGCTACTGGAGGGTGGTGTGTCAGGTCCTCACGTGTTGGTCCAGAGGACAGAGATGCCTGCTGAGGGGACAGGGATGTAGGAGGAGTTGCTCAGGCTTTTGCTTAGTTTTAGAGAGCTGAGTTCTAGATCATCCATGTCTGGGGAAGCTCCTTCCCCTCTTAGGACTCCTGTTTCTCTGTCTCTAAGACTGGGGGTGAGTGTCATCTTAATGGAGGTGCAGATGTTCAGCACGTCTGCCTTTATGGGGATGTCCCTCCTGCACACAAGCATGGCCCAATTCCCATGTGTGGATGATTGCCTAAGGGGGCAGATTACAAAGATAAGCCAAAGAGACTGACCTTTCACATCAGGACCAATCTGGGGTCTTTTATCCCTTAGAAAGGGATAAGAGACACAAAAATCCCAGGCTCCAGACAGGGATTTTCTGAGGGTCAGTGATGTCCAACATGAGGTGGGTTGCCTTGGGGAGGCCAAGAAGCAGCCAGGCCTGAAGTGCTCCAACCCGGATGACCACTGCCCAGAGCATTTCAAGCATCACCATCAGGAGTGTGGAAGAACCTGGGAAACTTGAGTGGCTGGGGCCAGCTGGGGACGTCTAGAATACAAACTGCTCCTCAACTGAGGATAAGGACCACAGCATCTAGGTGCCCTCCTTGGATCACTACAGGGAGCAGCTGCAGCCTGGCTGCTTCAACTGGAACCATAGAATCACTGGAGGGACACTCAGGTCATAATCAGAAGAAGAAGCACTTGCTGTGGACTCAGGCTGAAGGTGCAGTCAACACCCTTTTCACCGAGACCTGCACAGAAAGTCTCTCCAAGGCATGTCTGTATCACGTTCCAGGGCTGGGAAAGCCCTGAGGATGGCCCAGGGCAGCCCTGAGAGGAGAGTCCCAAGAGACCACTTGAGCACAGAAGCTAGGCATGGCGTGATGGGCGCAGGGCTCAGCCCAGCTGCACACGTCTGGAGAGAGAGTCAAGGCAACCCAGGCTTCAGCGCAGATAGGACTAGAAGGACTAGTCTGCCCCTCCAGGATGGCTGCTCGGCACAGGATAGTGCTGCCAGTCCAGAGAGCAAAAGCCGAGCACGGGCTCAAGACTCCTTCAGAGGTAAATGGTAAGGCTACCTCAGGAGGAAGGGAGGAGGGAGAGAGGTAAGGAGGGAGGCTTTTCAAGCCTCTTCAAGTCCTTCCATCACTCCCTCTTCCAGGCAAAATATTTTTTCTCTTAAAAAAAAAAAAAAAAAAAAAAAAAAAAAAAAAAAAAAA